>NW_027468663.1:55386237-55418737 GCF_046254945.1 Alosa pseudoharengus | reverse complement strand
GTGTTTGTCTGAAGTCCAGGGAGGGGAACGGCAATCTGCTACCGCCCCAACTCAAACAGCACGCAGCACCATTGCTTAGCTACACAGAAACTACGCCGCAACGAACGGCCAGATTGTACAGTGAAGGTACACTTCAATTTCTCATTTCCTTCTGCGAGACTGCATTATTAAACGCCATGTAACAACTTTGTGAACCTTCGATTTTTAAGCCATGTGGCTAGTGTTTTGAGGTATTTCCGTGTACAGTTTTGTGTACAGATGGTCGCATCCCGGTGGAAATTTAGTACGTCATTAAAATGGCGCCAAAAGATTAAGTTCAGACCACCAGATAACGTGCGGGGACGTGGCTATAACTGCACAGCTGGGGTGTAACTGTTGGCCGCTGGTAATAAATATAAGTACTTGCTTTTATGGAGAATAGCTCTGTCAGCCTGGAGGTGTTAATACATGGGACGCAAGCGATTCTGTTTGAAAATAGTAACGTTAAACGCTACGCTACTGGTTGGGTGCTTGCAAGAGGACGTTAGAACTGTGGGGCCAGAGGAGGGTTTTTTCGAATGTAACGTTAAAGTTTGAACCATTCATTTGCCATTCACATGTGTCTCGTGTGCACGGGACCCACATGGCATATGTTTATGGTTTCCTTTAAGAAGTCATACATGTAACGCTATTCCTTATTGCTAGCTCAGCATAACCCCCGTGGCTTTCCATGCCAGTGTCTGCAGTGATAATTCTGGAAAATGTGGCCAGCTAGCTAGCTAATGTTAATCAAGGGATGTCCTAGCACTCCATAAATGGTGCCGCTCATGTTTCAGTGACGTACGCACTGTCAGTTCAGCTGTGATATGTTATTTATTTAGCTTCTATACATGATCAAACTTTCGTTATAACATTAACGTACATTTTATGCATATTGCATTAGGTTAAAGCTAAAGAAGTCACTTGCAACTTTGATACACTGCTGATTGCAATGCTTGTGCTGCCGTGCTGTTCGCTAACGTTAGCCAACGCAACGTTAAATGTTAGCTTAGAGTGTTTCACGATAAGTAACTACGTTGAAGCAATTATAATCATTCTTATTGTTATTATAACACTACAATTCACGTAGCCATGAATCGTGTTTTGCGTTTTACCGAACTGAAAAGACAAGTTTATGGAATTTTTTTGAACATTTTTGTACAGGCTCTAAACCGGCCACCTAATGTTTGGGGGAAGGCGTGGTTATTACAAAAATGGTTTACGCTCGGTTGCAAGTAGGTTTTTAGAGAAATTGGCAGACGTGGTATGTTTGTAAAACCAGAGAATGCTAATGTTAAACCCAGTACATTAACTTTAATTGGGTTTCCAACAATTTGGAATCATCAAACAATGTCAGATTAAGCGGCGCATTTGTTCTTGGTTTGTCAACAGCCTCAAATTACAGGACATGACGGTTACTGTTGTAAACGTTACAGCAAATAATGTAAAATAAAACAACTTGGGCTTTCTTCTTATTTTATGTTTACCCTGATTATGGACTATTGTGACGTTTAGAGGTGTGACGCCTATGACGATGTGAGCACGTGCCCAGTAGCTTGTGTTGTTTTTCTTCCGTCAACATCCAGTGAGTTCAAAACATTGCCTTTTTCGAAACGTGGACATGTAAAAGTATGTTTTGGTTTGTTGCCTCTCCTGTTAGTTCTCCTACAATTTGGAGTCCTTGATTTTGTACGGTCTGTAAGTAAATATATAGTCAGGGGTACTGGGTAACTTTAAAATAAGAGAACAGTTTATTTGTATGTCCAAGCATGTGTTTTTTCTTTAATTAATAGTATATACCAAAGATCCATGTAATGTTCAAGGCTTTTTCATAACAGCTTACATTTGACAAACGAGGCCACTGAGTGTGTCTATAACTTGTCTTTGCAGATCTGTGATCTTCCAAACTCGACTGTGGAACATGAAGCGGAACAGGCATCCAAGCAGCAGTGATGACTCTGACACTGGCAGTAAGCAGCTGTATTCTTCTGGATAATCCCTCAATGGTTTTATTGTTCTTGTGGAAGTTGTTGTAGTTTCCATTCTTGTTTCCAGTATGACACGATTTTAGTCATTAGGAGCATTGCGCTAAATGAACCATCTTGTTTCTATGGTTCATTTAGCGCAATTAAGTTTCCATAATAATGTTTGTTTAGACACATCTTCCCTTTCTCACTGTTTTCTTCCATGGCACGAATGCTGTGTCCAGGGAGACCCAGGGCCAGTAAACAAGTGTCCAGGCAGGAGGAAGTGAGCAGCACTCAGACAGAGAGACAGAGAGTGTGTAGAATCAGACAGCGAGTGTGGACTTTTACGGACATTGTGCCAGGTCAGACAGGTAGCAGGTGCTCCTGTAGGCTAACAGGGAGAGAAGGGTGCTAACAGGGAGAGAAGGGTGCTAACAGCACCAAGTCCACCTTGTTTGATACCCAGGGAGTATGACGTGGAAACGTAGAACTGTACAATACTGTTTAATTCCGTTTGGAGAAAGATTATGGGTGAATCTCGATTGGTCAATCGGTCACAGGTGCTGTCCCATTGCTGTCATTAGCATTTTGAACCTTATAGCCTCTCAATCTCAATCCCTTATCAACGGATGTCCGTTAAGTGTGAGGGCTCAGGGCTTAGAAGCTTAGGGGGGTATTGAGATTTTCCCTATGTGTTCTGGGACCTGGGAAGTTCTCATTTCACATTTCACATGACAGCAACAAATAGATAATAGTATAAACTAATCAGGCTAGCTAGCCAGAAGGTTAACTTTGTGTTGGGTCATTCCACGTCAATTCAACTAAACAATCTGAAAAAATTACCAGGTGTACCTATGTCACCCAGGAGACACACTGTAAAATTACTTTTATGTAAGATCAATACTTTCCAAGATACAGCCAGTTTTACAGGGGGAGGGGGGTGTCGATTTTGTTCGGCCTCTTTTTTATCAAAGTTCACAAGCCCATAGCACAAGAACTAAACCATGTAGGAGGCTCAAATTTTACACGCTGGTACATAAATAGGAATAGTATGTAGAAAAATCGTCATGTTTGGTCTGGATGATCCTGCATGGTCATAGCTGTCTCTCAAAGTTGATCAAAATGTTATTGGTGTTTTTAGCTGGGCTCTGTTTAGGCCTTCAGAAGACATATTTGTACTCAACATAGGGTCTTAATTTATTTTCCTTATTGGGATAAGTAGAAACACTCTCACAAAAAGCAATGAACAGAAAAGAAATTCCTTCAGGGTCTGAACAGCAGACCTCACAAGTCTGAAACAACATTTTGGTTCTCATTTTCAGAGCACCCAAACACCTTGGGAATATACAAAGTTTTTAAAAATATTTTTTTCCTTTATTCTCTATTATGATCCCTTCTTTTTAAAAACACCAATTTGACTTGTCTTATGCAAATATTTATTTTTTATTTTCCACCCTGAACATGGGCAAAATGCACTATTGAGATCAATATGTTTTGTATAGAGTTACCACAGTGCCTCCTGTGGTTGTATAGAGTAACCTGTGGCAACCAGTTAGAGGCCAGAACTTTACCACTTTGTGTCCAACGTTGCCAGTTGACGTATTAAAACATCAAAGTGTCAGTAGAGGAAGCAGGGACAGGATCCATGTGTGTAACGTGAACAGCTCCAGAACAGAGAACTGGGTGTTTGACATTTCCATCCCGCTCCCAGTCTTGAGAAATGCTCTGTCTGTGGCTATAGCCCAGTCAGCAGTGGATTTTGCTGACAATGTCTACCTAAAAAAAAAAGAAAACTGGTATCTGGCCTTGTGAGATTACTACCCAACACCGGGCTGTCGATGTTATTTATCTGATGCAATTAACATTTTTCGAAAATGTCAAGCATGCAGTTTAACCTTACAGTTTTTGTGGTGTAATGTTCACCACATATGTATTATATATTCTTATACAGTATTTCATATCACACTGTGTGCATCATTTAACACCTTGTACAGCATATATGCTTTTGGAGCTGTGATCTTTGTCTCCTGCCCTTTGTGTGTAAAGATGATCCCCCACACACACACAAACGCACACACACACATATACACACACACACACACACACACACACACACACACACTGATTTCAACTACTTGTCTTTGCCAGGCACGTCGACATCCTGGTCGCAGCACTCCAAATCTCAGAGCCGGAGATCCAAGGGAAAGAAGCCATCTGAGGTAAAGTGCCGGCATGTTTGTGCCCTACCTTGTACCTCTGTGCTGATTGGCTATCATGTTTGTGCCCTGCCTTGTACCTCTGTGCTGATTGGCTATCATGTTTGTGCCCTGCCTTGTACCTCTGTGCCGATTGGCTATCATGTTTGTGCCCTGCCTTGTACCTCTGTGCCGATCGGAAATCAGTGTCTTATCGCTGGCCTGTTTGCACCTGGCTGTGCCGATGGCTGATCGGTGACTTTATCGCTGGCCTGTTTGCACCTGGCTGTGCCGATGGCCGATCTGTGTCTTTATCGCCCGCGTGTGTGTGCTCTGTCTGGTGCCGATGGCGTGTGTGTGCTCTGTCTGGTGCCGATGGCGTGTGTGTGCTCTGTCTGGTGCCGGTGGCGTGTGTGTGCTCTGTCTGGTGCCGGTGGCGTGTGTGTGCTCTGTCTGGTGCCGGTGGCGTGTGTGTGCTTTGTCTGGTGCTTTCCCATTTAAATGCCTCAGGCCCGAGGGTTGTGTGTGTGGCCCTGTTCGGAGCTGTCGCATGTGATCAGTGATTAGCCTGCTCTATCTGTGTGCTGAATAAAGGCGCTGTAGGAAGCGGAGTAGCATAGGCACGATGGGTTCATATGGGTTCATGTATCTGATGCTTTCCGAGGAATGCCACCGAACGTCCAGACACGTAGCGGTAGCGGCCAGAGGCGGACAGAGTACACAGCTTCATTACTTGAGTAAAAGTACAGATACACTTTGCTAAATTTTACTCAAGTACAAGTAAAAGTACAACAGTCAGATGTCTACTTAAGTAAAAGTACTGAAGTACTTGTTTTTAAAAGTACTTGAGTATCAAGAGTACAAGAGTAGCCTACATTTTCTAAATATTGCTTTACTACTGCCACAGTGCTTACATTTATGTACAGAAACGTCCTACATGGAGTTATGAAAAATGTTAATGGAGAATGTAAAAGGAATTGAAAGTAAAATCAGGCCCCAGCTGTGGCGCAACTGGCTGGGGCACCTGCACCGTACGCCGGCGACCCGGGTTCGATTCCCGCCCCGTGGTCCTTTCCGGATCCCACCCCTGCTCTCTCTCCCATTCGCTTCCTGTCAGTCTCCACTGTCCTATCATTAAAGGCATAAAGCCCAAAAAATATATAAAAAAAAAAAAAAGAAAAGAAAGTAAAATCAAGTCATTTTCATCTTTTTACCATGTTGCCAGGGATGGGCAGTATTTCTAATACATGTATATAAAATACGTGTTTCAAATACAAAATGCTATTTTGTAATTGAAACACTTGAAGTGAAAACTATCATTAACTTGTTCAGAAAATTGAAATAATCTGGTGAGGTGGGGCCACAGGTTCGCACATTCCCGGGATGGACCTGCTGCGTCTTCATCCATTGATGAAGTCTCTTATCTAAATCTGACCATGGAGTTGACTTTGGTGGAAAGCTGAAGGTGATTGCTGATAGGTTGTCCCAATCAGTGGCGCCTGCACAATCCAATCACGTTTGAGAGGGAAACAACAAATTGAGGGTTTCCGAGATTTTTCTTTTTTTTTTTAGAAGAAGTAACGGGTACTCACGGTTATGGATAGAAATGTAGTGGAGTAAAGAGTACAGTATTTTCCTTTCAAATGTACTTGAGTAAAGTCATGAGTACTTCCCAAAAATGAAACTCGAGTAAAGTACAGATCCCTCAAAATTGTAATCAAGTACTGTACTCAAGTAAATGTACTCCGTTACTGTCCGGCTCTGGTAGCGGTAGAGTGCCTGTATTTGAGGTAGTGCACAGATTTCTGCTGTCCCGTAGATTGATGAAGCAATTGGTTGATTATTGGCTGCATAGATGGAGTGATTGATTGATTGATTGATTGATTGGGTGTTTGTATGGTGTTGTCCCCAGGTTTTCAGGACAGACCTGATCACAGCCATGAAGCTGCACGACTCGTACCAGCTGAACGCGGAGGACTACTACGTGCTGGCCGACCCCTGGAGGCAGGAGTGGGAGAAGGGCGTCCAGGTTCCGGTCAGCCCAAACTCCATCCCCGGGCCCGCCGTCTGGTACGAGCACCTACCGCATAAGCCCACACAGGGCCCGCAATACACCGCATAAGCCCACACAGGGCCCGCAATACACCATATACAGCCCACACAGGGCCCGCAATTGACCGATCCCAAGCCCCACCTCCCATTGTCAGTCCCATAGTTACTGTTGCTAAGTCGGACAAGTTTGCAGGAAAGTGTGCGAGAACGCGTGTTCAACATGGGGACGCAGCACCCCCATTTAGCCGAGTGCAACAGTGTATGCTGGATTTCTGGGCGTCAAGTAATATTGATATATTCAAAAATCAGAGGCCAGAAAGGCCTTCAGTATGCGGAAGGACACATCACAATGTCCACTGTTATCAACGAGGTGGAACACCACAAATTGAAACCAATCCGGTGTTACGGATCTTAATGGGATGCATGTTAACTGGGGATAAACACGTTATCACGAGCAGGTAGTTTACCTTATTTGCTACAGATGTGACTCTGATTCAATAAACAGGTCTGTGCAAACATATGGTGTTGACGTGTCAATAACAAAATCTAACCATATTTCGAGGATTAATTGAAGACGGGACCAAGTGCTGCAGATCCAAAGTTCCCACGCAACTTGGGAGAGTGGCTATAAGCAGCTCATGTTGGGGAGGTGGATAGCTTCGCTTCGGTAGGCCGATAGCCTACTTATTATTTTGAATGGCTGCTTTAGAAGGAAGAGTTCAAATAAACATGATACAAGTGTATTGAGAAGAAACCACTAGATCTATCCGAGTTTAAACCCCACGCACGACATATCTGCATGGCAGGCAGACGCTATCAAGAGCAATTGCAGACGTGATTTGTCTTGCACTAGACTTCATCAGTGCCCGCTTAGGCTGTACTTAATTTAAATGTGGGCAATGTAGTAGGCCTAATATTGGCGATTTCGAGACTGCATAGCCTATACAGCAAGGAATAGTTTTGAATCGGCACATGATTTGATCTTTAGAAGACTTGGCTATGTTCAGCCATCAAATGCATCGCAGTACTATTAGCCTATTGCGTTTGTTGAAAAAATAATCATTAGCTTATTTCTGTGAACAGTCTTCTATCCCAAGTTAAACATGGCAAGTTAGCCTGTGCCTAAAAGCTGAAAGTAGCCTATTCTTGTTGTGTGTAAGGCGATACGTGATTGAAGGTGTAGCCTATTTGCGCGTCTTCCAATCGTATGAGTGTGCGAGTTCAGTTCCTGCAAGGTAGGTAGGCTATACTTTTTTGCGTAGGCTTATGTTGCCGTTTCAACAGTGGAAACCATGAGGTTTAGTTATGTTTTTGTGTGTAGTTATGAACACAAATAAAGGGAACATTTTCGTACACACTCAGATTTCTTTACTGAAAAGTAGCAGCCTATCCAAAGTTGTGCAAAGTTAGGCCTATGTGTGTTAACTTTTCACACGGTCAGGATATCGGATGTCACTTCTACAAGTACCCCAGGCATATATTTGAACCTTTTTGAGCTCTTTAGTTATTTAGTTACTTAGGCTACTCACAAAATAAGCATTATAGCATTCGCATAACCGGCGTATTGTCATACAGAATGGACACTAGAAAATTCAAAATTGACCGAGGTTGACCGAGGTCCTCCGAAGTCCTCATTGTGACATAGTAAAAGAGGGCGGGGCTTGGGATCGGTCAATACACCATATACAGCCCACACAGGGCCCGCAATACAGCCCACACAGGGCCCGCAATACACCATATACAAACATCATATACACCACATACACGGGACCCGCATACAGCCCACACAGGGCCCGCAATACACCATATACAAACATCATATACACCACATACACGGGACCCGCATACAGCCCACACAGGGCCCGCAATACACCATATACAAACATCATATACACCACATACACGGGACCCGCATACAGCCCACACAGGGCCCGCAATACACCATATACAAACATCATATACACCACATACACGGGCCCACATACATACACCACATACACAGGGCTTGCATACATCATATACTAGGGGTGTCAAGATTCTCCAAATTCTTGATTCAATTTAATTTTCGATTTTAAAGTCACGATTCTATTTGATTTTCAATCTTTTTTTAAATATTACTATTAATGCATTCCTCCTTATTATGGTTACTTTTTTTTGGCTGAGGGCTTTTATTTTGAAACCGCTCAAGGTTAGTGTTCATGGAATATGCACTTATTAATGTGCAATTTATGCCTTAAAGTAATTTTGGACTGTAATATAGATCATCTTTTTACTTGTTAAGTTGAGGAAGTTAGTCTTAATTGACATGAATGAACGACAAAATACTTCCACACCGGTGATTTCAGAGTAGCAAGAGGGGCTTCGATTTCGCAATTCATCGTGTGTGTGTGTGTTTGACATGCTGGACGTGACATTGGGTGTGTGGCTACATTGTCGATTCTACCATTGAGTTCGAAGTTCGAGATTGAGATGTAATTTCGATCGATTTTGACTTGAATTGAAATCGTGGCACCCCTATGATATACACCTAGGGCTGGGATAAACGATTATTTTTTAAACGATTAATCTAGCGATTATTTTTTCGATGCATCGATTAATCTAACGATTCATTTTTTCAGTCCGATTCGATTTCGATTCGATTATCGATTATGTCCCCATTAATTGACTAAAAGCAATTTATTCATGTTGATTTATATATCTGAATAAAAAAACATGAATTCCTTAACATTGCAATATATGTTTATTGCTCTTAAAATTCCAAAATAAAAGACTATACAAGTGCAAAGTAATGCATTCTTAGTCAGAGGTAGCATTCAATAAAGTTCAGTAGTGTATAGGTCTAATTGAGTGCCTGTCACTTTAAGACGTTCGTTCCCTCCAATTGTAACACTAATGCAGTTAAAACGCAGCTGATGTATGGATGCAATTCATAACGTAGATAGATAGATACTTTATTGATCCCCAGGGGAAATTCAAGTTAGTTCAAATAACAGTTTGTACTTCTCCTTGGGACAAGCACTTTTGAGTCTTGGAAAACACTTTCCATTTACATCGGGATTTTGCAAACATTCAGAGTCAATAAAATGAGCCCTGAGTAACGAAATTGACAAGCAGCTGTAAGTAAGCATGCTAAACTCAACATCCAAACAGTATTCTAACGTTAGCTTTGAGATACTGCTTGATTGCATAACTTAACTAAGTTTAGTCTCCTCAATGTACTGTTGTGATAGACCTTAGCAGAGTTAACTTGACTGCAGCAGTTTTGAACAAATTTGCACAGCATGGTCATGATGCTAAGCGGATTTAATAGCAATTTAGCCAGCAGTGTTCTATGCAATGCTTCTATGTGGCAACAACAATCCTTCAACAATCGTGAATATTTTGTGTTAAATGCACATGCAGAGGAGGGGCAGCGGGCTCATTACGAGAGAGAGCGGGCGGGGCAGGGAAAGGCTGCGTGCGTAAAAAGTGCAGCTCAAAGGATTTTATCTTATCTTTAATTTAAATAGTACAACATAGAACATCAATGTGTGACGGCCGTTTTGTGGCGCCCCACCACAGACTAGTCAACGTATGGGAAACACTGAAGGTGTGAAATTCAAAATATTTGGCAGCACGCGTTTTGGGTCTGACAAATCGACGCGCATATTTTGCGTCGACGTATTTTTTGCGTCGACGTAATCGATTACGTCGACGCGTTGTCCCAGCCCTATATACACCGCATACAGCAATCACACGGGCCTCATACACAACAATGCCAAAAATATGTGCGTGTGTGTACATCAGAGATCTTTAAAGTTGGACATTGCCATATGTATCTGGTGCATTGGCGCCTGCGTCTTGGTAATGTTGTGTAATGTGTGTGTGTGTGTGTGTGTGATGTGTCCCCTCAGTACGGTGGCGGAGCGGCCCTCAGCGGTCATGTTCTCGCGGCCCAAGAAGATGATCCGCTCGTCAGGGCAGGAGCCGCCGGTGCTGGGATACGTCCCTATCCGCACGCTGGCCGAGGGCGTCTGCCGCTACGACCTGGACGAGGAGGACGTGGCCTGGCTGCACTACGCCAACAAAGAGTTCGGCCTGATGGGTGAGTGAGACGGAACACTGCATCTGCTCACACGCCAGCGTTTGACCTTTGACACAGAACCCTCAGAGTGCAGTATAGTGCAGGGTACAGGCCAGAGATTAAGATTTAAAATCCATTTCTCTAGTGACCTTTGTTTGGTATAGAAACGACCTTTTTTCTAGTTATCCTTTGTTTTGGCTTAGAAGGATGCTATGGTCTATAGTCAGATTCAAGTAAGATACAAAAACTTTGTTGTCCATTAAATTCACATACTGTAGAATCTGGCAACAGAAGTACATACATGCAGTATTATCATCATGAGTAGAAAGCAACTAGCCTGTTACTCCACTATTCCTAAGAGAAAAGCTAGCGGGGAAAGAGGCCCTGAGTGGACACTGCTTGTGTTTGTGGACAGAGGAGCTTCATTATGTTTGCCATCTGCAAAGAGCACTGGTGCTGTGTAATTACCTCCGTCCAAAGGCAGACGCCAGCAAGCAGGCGGCGTTGCCATGGTGACCGCGCTGGCCTGACCGAGCGCTCTGTCCGTTTCCAGGGACGCAGCCGATGGACGAGCTGACCATGGAGCGGGTCATGGAGGAGTTTGAGCGCAGTTGCTACGACAACCTGAGCCACGCCATGGAGACAGAGGAGGGCCTGGGCATCGAGTACGACGAGGACGTGGTGTGTGACGTGTGCCAGTCGCCTGACGGAGAAGACGGCAACGAGATGGTGTTCTGTGACAAGTGCAACATCTGCGTCCACCAGGTCTGTGTGTGTGTGTCTGTGTGTGTGTGAGTGTGTGTTTGAGTGTGTGCATGCACAGGGTTTTACTCCACTGGCAGTATGGTTGACTGAAAGCACAACTTTTATTTTGTCAAGCTTTATTGAAAATGCATGATTGAGTTTGTCTGCTAGTTGTAGCATGCTGAAACTGATATGCAGTATACATTTGTGTGTTATGTCGTCGCAGGCCTGTTATGGCATACTGAAAGTGTGTTGTATTTGTGTGTTCTGTCGTTGCAGGCCTGTTATGGCATACTAAAAGTGTGTTGTATTTCTGTATTATGTTGTTGCAGGCCTGTTATGGTATACTGAACGGGTAATATATGTCTATCTCTGTTGTATGTCGTTGCAGGCCTGTTATGGCATACTGAAAGTGTGTTGTATTTGTGTGTTATGTCGTTGCAGGCCTGTTACGGCATACTAAAAGTGTGTTGTATTTCTGTGTTATGTCGTTGCAGGCCTGTTATGGCATACTGAAAGTGCCAGAGGGGAGTTGGCTGTGCCGCATCTGTGCCCTGGGCATCCTCCCGAGGTGCCAACTCTGCCCGAAGAAGGGCGGCGCCATGAAGCCCACACGCAGCGGCACCAAGTGGGTCCACGTGAGCTGCGCCCTTTGGGTACCGGAGGTGAGTTACACGCCCTCCCCACGCCGGGTCCGAACGGGCCCACCCTTCCCACAATGGGTCCAAACGGGCCCACCCTTCCCACACTGGAGTCAGACAGGTCCATTTAGATTTATCTAAGGTTTATTTGACATGGACATTGCACATTAATTCAAATAATAAGAAATATAATGGTCCCAGGGCTCTAGTCTCTGGGCTTCAGACAGGTCCATTTAAATCCTCTCAGCTCTTTGCCATCGATGGCATTTAAAAGGGAGGTGTTGATTGAAATCCAATACATTTTTGTGAAGTTCTGCCAAAAGAAAAGCTTTGTTTGTAGACTGTCCAGGCTCTTCAGATGGGACACAAAGTGCTTTTGACTGATGTGCTGTATGTTTAGTTAAGGACTAATGGCACAATTCATCAGAGAGATTTTGAGATTTTGCTGTGAGTTCTAGATAAAGGCTCTAGAACATGGAGCTTTCTCCTGCTCAGAGTTCTGCTCTAGAACCCACTGTTGGTCAGAGACAGAGCTGTTTAGATAGGGCTCTGGTTAGAGAGAGAGAGCCTAACTCTAGTGGTCTGCTGTAATGGATATGCTATTAACAGTGATGCCAGCAGAGAGGCGCTTGCTCAGGTGTCCCCCAGAGTCTTTGTCATCCTTCCTTAAATTACTATCTGGGACACATCCCAGAACTTGTGTTCGCTGCTGCTGGATTCTGTAGACGCCAGCTGGTGCTCCCGCTCAGTGGTCAGTGTGTGCCCAGCCTAGCCCAGGATTAGTGCTCACACTCATCCAGTCAGGAAGAGAGGCCCTGTGACTTGTTGCAAAATTTGGTAGGCGCAGTTAGCAGGCCAATGTGAAGAATGAAGTCATTTTCTTTTTTTGTTGTTGCTTTTTTTGAGCAATATCTGAAAAGATGGCTCACCTTTCACATTGTTTGATTTATGTGATGTACTGGTAATGGTTGCGTGACCTGCAGTATCTATGAAGAGTTATGGATCTCTTCCCTTTCACAGAGATAGGACACTGAACCTGTTAGTCCGGACTAACGGAGGCGTTGCCAAGATGGCTGCCAAGTAGAGGGACCTGCCTAAAAAGACTTTGAGTGAAGTCATTACCTGGTTATACACCAGATGGTTTTTGTTCTGTTTCTTTGTGTTAAATAGTCTCTCCCTTTGCCTTGCTGTGTGTGTGTCTGTGTCTGTGTGTGTGTGTGTCTGTGTGATAGGTGAGCATAGGGAACCCAGAGAAGATGGAGCCCATCACCAACATCTCCCACATCCCCAGTAACCGCTGGGCTCTCAGCTGCTGCCTCTGCAAGGAGCGCTCGGGCGCCTGCATACAGGTACGGCTGACTCTGCGCCAGCTCTGGTGTGTGTGTGAGAGTGTGTGTGTGTGTGTGCGTGTGCGTGTCAGGTATGCAGGGCATGCATTTTCACTATAGCTCTGTCTTTCTATCTATCTGACCCGCTGGTCAGAATAAATCAGTTCCACAGTACTAGCTGTAGAAATGTACTGTATCTGCTCCTGTTGGACTGGTGACTGTGTGTGTAGCTGCAATACTGTGTGGAATGGATGCATGTTACTGGCCAGTGAGCGTATGAGGACAAGTGAGAGTATAAGGACAAGTGAGCGTATAGGGGACAAGTGAGCGTATAAGGAAGTGAGCGTATAAGGAAGTGAGCGTGTAAGGAAGTGAGCGTGTAAGGAAGTGAGCGTATAAGGACAAGTGAGCGTATAAGGAAGTGAGCGTATAAGGAAGTGAGCGTGTAAGGAAGTGAGCGTGTAAGGAAGTGAGCGTGTAAGGAAGTGAGAGTGTAAGGAAGTGAGCGTATAAGGAAGTGAGCGTATAAGGAAGTGAGCGTATAAGGAAGTGAGAGTGTTATTGGGAAATGACCTGCTGTGTGTCTGAGTCTCAAACCTGCTCCGCTTCCCCCAGTGTTCTGCCAAGAGCTGCCGCACGGCGTTCCACGTGACATGCGGTCAACACGCCGGCCTGAAGATGAGCACCATCCTCACGGAGTCCGACGAGGTCAAGTTCAAGTCCTTCTGCCCGCTACACTCAGGACTCAAGACGGCGGCGGTGGAGGAGGAGGGAGCGGCAGACGCGGTGACTGTGAAGGAGGAGCGGGAGGAGGACAGCGGCCGGCGGAGCGGCCGGAAGGTCAGGGAGCGTCCGGCGGCGGACGGCGTCCGTGTGAGCGAGCGCAAGCAGCGGCTGCAGCAGCTGGAGGACGACTTCTTCCGCTTCGTCTCCGTGGGCGACGTGGCCAAGCGCCTGGGGCTGCCAGCCGACGCGGTGGACTTTGCGTTCCAGTACTGGAAGCTGAAGCGGCGGGTCAACTTCAACCGGCCGCTCGTCACGCCCAAGCGCGAGGAGGAGGAGAGCCTGGCGCGCCGCGAACAGGAAGTGCTCTTGCGCCGCCTCCGCCTCTTCACCCACCTGCGCCAGGACCTGGAGCGGGTAGGTCCAGCCGCCCGTAACCGTGGTAACCGCGCCCGACGCGGCAACAAGTGGGTGCCGTGTGCAGCGGCCGGCCGAACCCTGTACACGCATGCCATCTCACGCCGCAGGAAGACACGCGGCGGTTAAACTTCCTGCCCCAGAGTCCCCGCCAAGCGCTTTTATTCTCCCAGACAGGAAGTTTGCAAATAAACAGAGCATCCATTCAGCAGAGAGTTACTGTAGTTGTGTTTCTTATGAGAGGAAGTCAGCTGTAGGCTCACCTGCTTTCAGCACCATCAGATCTGAAGTGTTTTAACTAGAACCCTTTCATTTTCTCTTCCTTTATGAAAGTTGCCTCATTAAAGCATTTGTATTTGGTAGCAGATATCATGTTATACATATACATATATGGTCGTATGTCATTTTGGATGCATCATAGTCTAAGCCAGAAGTTCTTAACCTTTAAGGGCAAACAAGAAGAACAAGGCGCACTGACTTATGCTTACTGATTATAATGAATGACACAGACATTGTTAGGCTATAACAGCCAGGTGTTCATTCTCATATTGTCTTCCATACATATGAGCGTTCATGAGCTGAACACAAAAAGGAAGGCAAGTTATGACATTATTCACAAACTGAAAAAGGTGCTTTTATTCAGTAGTTTGACAAGGGAAAGGGTGCTGCTGAAGATTCGAGTTTTGAGAGAGCACAACATTATAAACTTGAGTTCTAGAATTTAGAGTTCTAGAATTTACAGAGCAGCTCTGGTCACAGTTGCCTTAAAATGTTCCACTGCAAGACATAGTGAGGTTTGGGCATTTGAAACTGAAGGGAAAGTGCAGTCTAAGTCTCGTTTTGGTAGTCTTTGATGTGTGTGTGTGTGTGTGTGTGTTTCCAGGTGCGTAATCTAACCTACATGGTGACGCGGAGAGAGAAGATTAAGCGGTCAGTATGCCGAGTCCAGGAGCAGATCTTCCAACAGCACATCAAACTGCTGGAGCAGGGACGCTTCACTGGTGCGTACACACACACACACACACACACACACACACACACACACACACAGCAGCACATCAAACTGCTGCACACACACACACACACACACACACACAAACACACACAGCAGCACATCAAACTGCTGCACACACACACACACACACACACACACACACACACAAACACACAAACACACAGCAGCACATCAAACTGCTGCGCACACACACACACACACACACACACACACACACAAACACACACAGCAGCACATCAAACTGCTGCTCACACACACACACACACACACACACATCATACAGCAGCACATCAGACTGCTGGAGCAAGGACTCCACGATATAACCCATCTTCATGCCACATGTCTTGCATTAAGTCATGTGTCTCACTCCTACACAAACCTGTTCCTTGCACTCAAACTCACATCCCGTCTTTAATTAAACTTTACGTAAAATACATTCAACCTTTGATCTGCATGTAAGCATATGTCTCGCATGGATATAATCATCAGTGCCTAAACATAGACCTTCAAACTCACATCGTGTCTCATCCCATGACCCCTAACCCACCACAAACTTTTTCATTTTCTTTGTTTTGTTTTTTTGAAACATCCTTGTGTTTGAACAACTCACAAGCGTGCTCTCTCTCTCTCTCTCTCTCTGTCCCTCTCTCTCTCTCTCTGTCCCTCTCTCTCTCTGTCCCTCTCTCTCTCTGTCCCTCTCTCTCTCTCTCCCTCTCACGCTCTCTCTCTCACACTCTCTCTGTCCCTCTCTCTCTCTCTCTCTCTCTCTCATGCTCTCTGCTCTTTTCCTCTTCTCTGTCGCTCTCTCTTCATCCCTCTCTCCAAACGCAGGCTTGTCCACGACGAGACGTCTGTCCGAGGCTTGGTTCTACTTCCGAGATGCCCCCAGCGTGCCTTACCCGTCTCCGCGGGCCCTGAAGGGCCACCCTGCCCTCAACACGCCCCTGGCCCCCGGCAGCTCCGCCCTGACGGACCCCCCCACCCCCCCCCCGGGGCTCCACCAGCGCGGAGGGGTCCCCTCCAGAGCCCCGCAGGCCGAGAGCCCCTCCAAGCCTCCCAAGACCAACAACGTCCTTCCAGCCAAGACGCCGCGGCCCAACGTTGTGCTTCCGTCCCAGCTGACGCGGGCCAACGGCCTCCTGCCGGGCAGGGTTGCCAAGGGGACGGGCGAAGGCTCAGACCGGGCGCCGGCGGACACTCGTCGGGTCACTCGGGGCGACGCCACCAGGGCGGCCACGGCAAAGCCTCCCGCCGAGCCTCGGGAGAGGAGGGAGAACGCCAGCGTGGTCTCCATGGAAACGTGCGTGCGCCTCGGGGAGCTGGGCCTCCCCCACACGCCCCCCAACCTCAACCCCACCCTCAGGCTGACCCCAGTGGCCATCCCCCCCCACGCCCAGATCTACAACATGGAGGACCGCAGGAGACGACCGCGGGAACCGTCGCCGCCGGCCCGACCCAAACTCCGCACCGGGTCCAGGCTCTCTCAGGACACGCGACAGAGGCCGGCCGAGGCCGACGCCGTAGAGTCCGTCTCCGTGGAAACCAAGTACAACGGCATTCTCAGGAGGTCAGCATCTGGCCAGGACAGCTCGTCGTCATCGTCGTCCTCGTCATCGGGGTCGGGGGGTAATAACCTCAGGGGCTGGGGCAGTTTCCGTATCCCCAAGAAGAGTGAGCGGTGCACACGTGGGCACCCGTGGGGGCAGGAGGGGTCAGAGACGCCGCGCGCCTCACTTCCGGAACCCTCCTGCCCCCTGCCCTCCCGCAGGACGTCCGACAGGACCGCGAACGCCCCGACAACGCCCACGCTCAGAACTCGCCTGCGGGTGGCAGCGGAGAACCACGCCAACGCCAGCGCCCAGGGGGGCGAGACTAGTGGGCAGCCGGAGCAGGACGCCCAGGGCAAGCGCTGCCAGGCCCAGCGTCTGCACAGCCACGACATCCTGGCCCGGCGCTACGGCTCGGACATCATCCGGCGCGGCGTGCTGGCCTCCTGACTGGACCCCGGGCGGCAGGGCCGCGGGCTGACCACAGCGCTGACACTGCTCTTCGTCTTGGCACGCGCGCTGGCCTCCTGACTGGACCCCGGGCGGCAGGGCCGCGGGCTGACCACAGCGCTGACACTGCTCTTCGTCTTGGCACGCGCGCTCCTTCTCTCCCTCTACTGCTGGACAGACGTTTCCTTTTGAAGTGTTTTACGTGAGATTTTAAGTTATGTTTTGCTCCCCCTGTTTTTGCTTTAGTTCTAGTTTGGTAAACTTTAACGTTACTTCCTGTAATTCATCACATGAAGTTCGAATCAAAACATTTGCTTTGTTCTTTATCAAGAGATTATCCAACTCATGTACAATGTTTTCCACAGATAAGATTTCATGTGAATGGACAAAAACCTCCATAACTGTAGAGTGGCCTTCTGAAACATGTTGGTCATACAAGCTGAAACAAAACCACCTGATGCCCCTCCAACTCTCAAAACAAATATGGACTACGCGTTACACGTATGGAATATGGGTACATTAATGTAGCATTGTCCTGTCACATTCTGCCTTGTGAAACACCAATTCTGCGGCAGGTAAACGGGCACTAAAGATTAGTTTCATCTTTTTTTTTTCTTTATCTATATGTGTCCAAATAGGCCTTGAAAGGAAATAAGCTTATTTTAACTCTTTATTTATTTTATGTCACGTTATGTCACCATAATGTATATGTATATTGTAGCAATAGCAAACGCATACTTTTGATGCTAGTATCTGAACCATTTTATGGTATAACAATTTGTTCTGAGAAAATGATTTGTGGTAGACTACTGCATTTGTTGAAGGTTAATGCCTTAAGATCTCAATTCCTTGTAGCCTTTAACTCTCTCCATGAAGTTGGCTGGCTTTCAGTGATGTACTTATTGCATAGTTGTGATCATGATTAGTTTTCATTGGCCGTTAAAATGCTTAGCCCTGGACATATGATTTGAAGTAGGTCTCTCAGCAAATCATGACATCATCAAGGTGTGTATCAGGTTCATCCACACGGGAACTATGGGGCCCAATCAGCCTTATTCTCCAGCGCATCTCTTCATTAATGTAGTGAATCATAACAAAGCACTTAGATTAGTCAAAAGGTTGTTCTGTTTTCAAAGTATCTGTGTTGAGATGGGCCCAGTACTTTTTTTTCATTGTCTTAATTAAATGCAGTTTTTATATCTGGCCAAAGGGGGGCGCCTTGCATTTTCTAAAAGCAGATGTTTTCCAGCTGACGGGCCGTAATCGGGATCCAGAGCTCTGCTTCTTCTATGGCCGTCATTACGCCCTTGTCTGTTACTAATGATATTAACCAACTTTGTTGTACCACCTGGCTTTAAAGTTCAATACTGCTTGGCGCCCTCTGGTGTCGTAGATTGGAATTGTACGCTTTGTGACAGGAAGGAACTCCAAGAGAGAGCGCAGTTGGGCAAGGCCCTGGGTCTGAGACGGCAGGTTCATCCCGTGCCTATTGTTAATTTACATGTTGCACTAATAGAGAACTGAAAGGTGACAGTATGACTGTGTTCAGGTAATTATTTTTTCATACAGAAAGATATTTTATATGAAGCGCTGCTGTCGTATTTTTTGTTATGCAGATCTATTTTGTTTTGTCTCGTCAGATTGTGAATAAATTTCATTTCTTGAGATTAATGATTTGATGTTGATGTAATTTATGTGGACTAATGTTTCTTTGTGTCTGGAGCAGGGTAGGAATTTCACGTAGCCCCTTGCGTTGGCCGTGAGGCCCCTTTGAAAATCAGAGGTTTACAGGCCACGGTGGCCTTGGTGCCCCCTTTTTTCAATATTCTGCTTTGTGTCCTACTAATAGCGATTTTTATTTAGCCTGTGCTAAATAAAATTAATGTAGTCTTTTACGCAGTGGAGAAAGTGACAGCGCAAGAAAGAAAGTGCGTCCAAATTCACCCATTCTCAATTGAACTACTCGCGAAGTAGCCTATTCATCACACAGGTATCACATGAAAGAGCTTTTTCTCAGCTTTTAAACGATGTTAGCCGATAATTGCTGTGTTGAACGGTTCGTGAGAAAAGTAAATAATATAATTCAATTTAATCATACATTCTACTGAAGGTTGCGTCCCATGATCTCCCTACCCATTCATCTCGGTGGAATACTTTACGAACCCTTCTTTTAACACATGACAAACCGTATATCAGAATAAACAGGAGACCTTACCGAACACAAAGGTGTAAAGCAGTCCCCTGTACAGTTAGCCGTTCCAGAGTAATCCAGTTTTGAATTTGCAGTAAAGTTCGACATACATGGATGTCTCCAAATTTGGGCTTTAAGTTTTACAATGTGTTTAAATTGTTCCACATGATTTCATAACGGGCCAAATACAAAATAAATGTTACAAATATCGCCTAGATATTGGTAAATCAGAGGACAGCTGACTAAGAGTTTGTGAAAGTAGCCTTAATAATCACAAAAAGCTAAGCATGCATCTAGGCTATTTGAGTTTCCTAAAGCTGAGCTGTGCTTAAATTGTTCAATACATGATTTCATAACAGGCCAAATATAAAATAAATGTTATATATAGCCTAGATATCTGTAAATATTAGATGATCAGACGATTTATAGTTCTATGTTATGTCATGTTTCATGTTTTTGTAATGTTTCATACAGTGATGCAGGTCTACTGCAGTGAATAGGCTAAATACAACTTTGATCATTTTTATAGCCTACTACTGTATAGTTAACTTTGGCCTTGGTGCCCTGACATGTGGCCTTTGTGCCCCCCACCAAATATGCCCAACTTAAGGCCAAGTGGCCTTGCCCCCAGAATGGTGAAATTCCAAGCCTGGTCTGGAGAAAACAAAACTTGGCCACTCTGTATGTTTTCTTTTCAGTATGGCAACGTTATTTGATATAGTTTTAGAGATCTCAGAAAACTATTGGAACATGGTGACTTTCCACTTTGTCAGGCCTGTTCTGTAGGCTATCTTGAGCCTGTTCTGTAGGCTATCTTGAGCCGGAAACCAAGATTGGCCAATCTCCAGCTAATGATACACAAGGCAACTTGCTGGGCAATGTTCCCATTGATATCGGCCACCATCTTTCTAAAGAACTTTAATCATCAGTAGGCATATTTCCATGATCATCCAATCACAACACATGGAATTGGTTATGTGGTTGCCCAGCAACATTGCTCAAAAAAAACACCTTCACCCTAACATAACCACCTTCACCCCAACATAACCACCTTCACCCTAACATAACCACCCTTCCTTCACCCCAACATAACCACCTTCACCCCAACATAACCACCCTTCCTTCACCCTAACATAACCACCTTCACCCCAACATAACCACCCTTCCTTCACCCTAACATAACCACCCTTCCTTCACCCTAGCATAACTACCTTCACCCCAACATAACCACCTTCACCCTAACATAACCACCCTTCCTTCACCCCAACATAACCTCCTTCACCCTAACATAACCACCTTCACCCCAACATAACCACCTTCACCCCAACATAACCACCTTCACCCCAACATAACCACCCTTCCTTCACCCTAACATAACCACCCTTCCTTCACCCTGGCATAACCTCCTTCACCCTAACATAACCACCCTTCCTTCACCCTAGCATAACTACCTTCACCCTAACATAATCACCCTTCCTTCACCCCAACATAACCACCTTCACCCCAACATAACCACCCTTCCTTCACCCTAACATAACCACCTTCACCCCAACATAACCACCCTTCCTTCACCCTAACATAACCTCCTTCACCCTAACATAACCACCTTCACCCCAACATAACCACCTTCACCCCAACATAACCACCTTCACCCCAACATAACCACCTTCACCCCAACATAACCACCTTCACCCCAACATAACCACCTTCACCCCAACATAACCACCTTCACCCCAACATAACCACCTTCACCCCAACATAACCACCCTTCCTTCACCCTAACATAACCACCCTTCCTTCACCCTGGCATAACCTCCTTCACCCTAACATAACCACCCTTCCTTCACCCTAACATAACCACCCTTCCTTCACCCTAGCATAACTACCTTCACCCCAACATAACCACCCTTCCTTCACCCTAACATAACCACCCTTCCTTCACCCTAGCATAACTACCTTCACCCCAACATAACCACCTTCACCCTAACATAACCACCCTTCCTTCACCCCAACATAACCTCCTTCACCCTAACATAACCACCTTCACCCTAACATAACCACCTTCACCCCAACATAACCACCTTCACCCTAACATAACCACCTTCACCCCAACATAACCACCTTCACCCTGGCATAACCACCCTTCCTTTACCCTTTTCACCACCCTTTGCTACATTTTCTGTTTCACCTGTTGACTGGAATGTTCAGCATAACAGAACTGGCAGAATTAGACTAAGTAATATGTGGAAATGAAGGAGAATTCACTGTTCAGAATGTGGAGATAAGAATTTATTAAAATATGTTTAGGTGAGCATGGCATTCACATTACAAGTAAATTGAAGGATGTTATAGCCTATCCATGTATAACCAAGAAAAGAAACTTTGATCAATCACATAAAGATGAATTAAGATATGGTAAGATTTTTAAAAGTTGAATGATCAGTGTTTTGGCATATTGGGAGATATTAAATGTAGCCTAGGATGTGTTCAGTATTTGGGCAACATGGGAATGTAAAACACAGATCATCATGGATATCATGGTAGGCGACGGCCTTGTGGACTTTTTTAAACTTTGATGTGTTTCCACATTCTATTTGCACTTTGATTATATTTAAGCACAGCCTCATGGCCTATGTTTTATAAACAGTTTCCTGAAGGTGGAATCAGTCAAATAAATAAAATTGTTTACAAAAATAAATATTTTTTTTACACCATACTTTTAGATTTAAATCAAAATATAGGAAAGATTCACATTCAATTAAGGTTCATGAAAGACGTGTCACAACAATCACAAGAACAGCAACGGCTAGTGCAAAATCATCTGCTGAATTAAGAGACCGCCGACATGGCTGCATTTACTACACCTGCTTCTCTCTACCCTCTCAACATTCTGAGTTCGTCATCTAGTCGTGTTCCGTCACACAGAATGCTTGAGGGTTACATGTAGGACTGGAACAGTCCTGGGGCAGCAATTTGGAGACCTGCGCGCACTTCCTGGCGCGCGATTCCCCATACCTGATCGGTCCATGGTTCTGTCCGTTCATGGGTGCATCCTGCCCCTAACCTGTAGTGGTAACATCTAAAGATCCTCCAAGGGTCAATATATCTATGCTGGCTATCGCAAGTACAGTCTCGTGACTGTCTCGCCGAGTACGGCGACGTTCAGTGCGGCTCTACTTTGTTCATCGAGGTGGTGTTGTTTCCGTTAATCCTTGTGGTATGACATACACGCCGGTTCTGAAGTCTGTTTCAGGCTCTGGCTGTGGCAACTGCCGCTCCTACGTGTTCTCGATGGAAGGCGTGTCATGTACGGTGACCACTGTGGAGCCGCTGGCCGTGCTCTGCTGGTCCAAGCTGTTGTGGTCAACACTGGTCAAGTCAACTCGTGGGAGACGGAAGCCATTCTCTGACGGCACAGATGATTGGACGAAACTCCCAGACACCGAGCTGGGTCCTAGGTGACTCATGTTCAGGTTCGTTTGGGTTGAGGAGGGCGACTTTTTACGAGCTTTGGAGCCTCCAACACCAGCCATCATCCTTGACGTATGTGTTCTCCTGGGGAATGGAAACAATAAATCAAAGTTAAAATCTAGTTTTTTATATATATACTGTATATATATATATATATATATTAATACCTCAAAAGGTGTGGTGTTATGCTGGAAAAACATAATTAGTTAAGCTATTGGTATGGTGTTATGTGAAAAGTTGAAAAGTAGCTCCTTCTTATACATTCATCACTAAACATGATGTTAGCCTGATAATTTTGTGTGTTATTATGAAAGTGTATTTTAAATAGTCTGCTTAGTCTCTATTGGGTTCATTCAAAATTCAATCTTTGAAGTGGTCACCCCCAAGGCAAGTTGCACATACTTGCAAGTTGTTACTGTAAACTAGTGCTGCTACATGTCTTCTCCACACAGGATTCCATTACCTCATGCCTGAGAGATGACAAATGATGATTGAATGGGCCTAACCTTTCTCTCTCTTGCCAGGTAATTGAAGAGCAGTGACACAAATTCAAAAGACCTTCGTGTGAAGTTACTTATCCATCGAATCAGTGAGCGAAAACGAGGCTATTTTGTGGGAGTTCACACGCATGTGTTATTTTGTTAACTACTAGCCTTCACCAAGCCAGTGTAATCCTGTGCTATTTTGGTTTCACAGGAATGCGGCCTCACCTGTTGTATGTCTTGAGAATGATGAGTAAGATTGTGAGAATGATGATGATCCCGATGACAATGAGGGCTATCATGGCACCAGAACCTGAAGGAGCAAACCCACACACCACACAATGCATCAAGTCATCTGGCTACTGTATGTGTTTCCTTTTCTCTAATGACACAACTCCATGTCTTTATTTCAACACTTCACACAGCTACCATAACAAAGATGTGCACATGGTCAAAGCAACATGATTAGGAATCCCCCATCTCAACAGGGATGCCACTGACCTTCATCTGAACATTAGAGCTATGAATTTGCAGTCAGTGTCAGAGGTGGAACATTTCAGGTATTGTGTGGAACTACAAATATGTGCTCCATAACTCCAAAACCCTCCCACTGCGCAAAGACACGTCCAAACGATATATTTTATATGTTGTTTTGCACATCCAATTTTGGCCCCCTGAAGGTGCACACTGTTTTTCTGCACCTGTTTAAGATGTCCACATGACGTCCAAAACAGTTACCTAGTCTGACGTGCAAATGTTTAACTGCATATTGACGTCCAAGTGGGGTCATGGTTAGATGTCCAAATAGCGGACTTTGTTTGCACGTCATGTAGACGTCTAATGTTTAATGGGCTGTGTTTGTCAGAATTGAAAAGCTAAAACCACAAATGTACTCTGATTTAAAAAAAAATAAAAAGCAAGTCATACTTTGGGTGAGTATTTGCTCCTGGGACTTGGTGGTGGACGTGGTGTTCTGGAAAGCTGTGGTGAAGTTGGTCACGGGCTGGGCAGTTGAAGTTTGCATCTTCAGTAATATCCTAGAAGGAAAACCATTGCGGACAGTGTTTGGATTACAATATATTATTATCACTCTCTCCCAACCTGTGTGGTTTTATGCTGAGTGACAGGTGTGGAGAGGGAAGCCTGATGCGTGTCACTGTGTGATGCAACATCCTGTTTCAAGGTGCTGAATTAAACCTCAGGGCCAAACCAACACTCCTCTAGTGTTCATCCAGCACTTGTAGAACCAGGAGCCTCATTTATAAAAAATGTTGCGTAGAAACCATCCTTCATTTGATCTTAGTATGAACTTCAACTTGTGCGCAGCCGGATGGTTTTAGGTCTCCGCCTTGTAAACACCCCCTCATCAATATCATATATTATTTAATGAAATCAATGGCCTAACTAAGCTGTATCTAAAAATATATATCAGAAAAAAATGTTTAGGCCTAGCCTATGTTTATGCGTCAATTCCAATAGCTTAACTAATTATGTTTTTCCAGCAACGCTCTCTGGAAAGAGATCTTATGCATCCATGTCCATTGTCCAATGCTTGCTTTCATTCCTTCTTCTTGCACTAATGTGAATCAAAATGTAGTAAGTTTACTTTGGTAGTAGGAAATATTATGCTACCTTATGAAGGAAAGACCTCTACAGCATAATCCTGTATGTTATGGTAGCCTACAGTAGGCCTACGTTTCGCGCGCTAAAATATAAGAGTGATATGTCATGTAGGACTAACGTTTCGGTAACACTTTACTTGACAGTATCGACACATGAGCACATGACACTGTCATGACACATGAACCCCAACCCTAACTCTAATCCTAACCCTAATCCTACCCTAACATGTTATGACAAAAAACGAATGTTACTTAATAACAGAAGCGTTATGTCATAAACGTTTATGCCTTGTTTATGACGCGTTCATGACAGTGTCATGTCACTCTTATGTCGATACTGTCAAGTAAAGTGTAACCAACATTTCTTTTAGAATAGGCTATGTTTTTGCTGTAGGGTGAACTCTGAAATTGGGCCATCAGCTAAAATGGGCCAGATAGGGTTGGAGTGTCATATCTCTTTACATTTTAACAACCAATTACAGTTCAAGTAATTTAAATTATTGCTACAATGATGTGTTTTGACTGATTTGATTGGTCAGAGGTCATCAAGGTCAGTGGGAACATGGACAGTGGCAGGAAAATTTGAAAGGTGAGTGATTTCAGATGAGCAATATGTTTCACTAAAATAAGGTTCATATAACCTGAATTGAATGAAGTAATGAAAGCTCTGTATATGGCATCAACTATATAAACCTTTAGTCAGAGAAACATGGTTGTTGTAACAAAAAAATGTTTTTATACATTAAAATTCCATTTAACTTGACGGCCTATTTTAGCTGAAACCGTACTGGTAAAATGGGCCACGCATTTTTAGTAATTTTATACTAATATTTTTAAGATTTTTTACAACAACATGGCCATTTTTTTAAGAAGATAGACTTGATTGAAAGCTATTTTGTGAGTTAAAAGATACAAATACACATGCTATAAATACATATCATGGGCTAGCATAGCATAGCATAGGCTAGTCACACACACTCAGCATAGGCTAGTCACACACACTCTCCTCAAAGTAAGTTGAGTGTAAGATATAGGCCTATTAACCGTCCCATTTTACCTAACATGCGGCCCATTTTACCTGATCGTGATCTGTTTTGGCCAGAAGGAGGCATCTGACATTTACGTAAACACTTCTAAAAAATATGTGCCATAGAAGTATAGCCAACAAGAACATTTAGTGAAACAAAACTGTTTTGGGGTTTTACATTTATGTTTATTAATATTTGTATGGTTCTTTCTACATTTTTGTTGTTCACATTATTTTTGTTGTTCACACAATTTTTGTTGTTTTTTGAGTTCACCCTATAGTAGGCCTATAGAAGTAGTTTGTTCGTGTTGTTCGTTGTGTGTGAGTGTGTCTTCTGTGTTGCTTCTTTTCTTTTTTTTTTTGTTAACTGTTGAGCGAATCATGTTAGGGGTTGGAGGGTGGGCTTGGGCTGGGTGGGGGGGAGGGAGGGGGGACATGGGGAGGAGAGGGGAAACAGGCATCAGAATAAGCAACACTTCACAGTGCCTCTGATATTTGTTAAGGATGCTGTAACCAGCCTAATGTTCTTTTCTTTTCTTTTCTTTTCCTATTGTGAAGGAGTTTCCCCCCCAATGCGTGAATAATGATTGCAAGAAAATAAATAAATAATTGATCACAAAAAAAAGTAGTTTGTTTGCTGGTCATTCTTCATTCATTCTGCATGTCGGGATTCAAATCAAATCTTTGCGATTGTTGAATGTCCTGTGGCTTAAACATTGTCCTTTATTGTTTGCTTTAGGCCTACCTTTATATTTTATCCTACATTATCCAACTCCCCTATTGTCATCTGATCTTGGGCACTGCCAGCAGTCATAAAGCAAACAGGTGCACGCTCTGCAACTCCTTGTGCAACTCGGCCGCAACTCTAAATATAAAGATGCGAGGCCGTGCTTTCGGAGGATAACCTCCGTCCCTTGTGGTGTATAGATTATATAAAATACCTATAGCCTATCTATACCTATAAAAACCTTCTGATATTGATCATGCATATGGCAAAGAAAGACATGAGATCGTTGGTCTTGAAATTCATCGCTCTTGGACCTCAGATGACTTGCAGTACCCCGGCATTACCACAAGGAAATGGTCGTACGTCAAGTTTGAACCTGACGTGGAGATAAGCACTTTTCCACGTCAAAGACGTTTTTTATAAATCTGAGCGTTGGCATGGATTTGAGCGTACGCACGGTCTAAGATCAAATCTGTGCTTAAGAACGCTTTATAAATGAGGCCCCTGACATGGAGGTAAGCACTTTTCCAAGTCAAAGACGTTTTTATAAATCTGAGCGTTTCACGTGAGCACATGGAAGTTTCACGTGAGCACATGAAACTAAACTTTAGATTTTTTTTTGCTCATGTCCCCTTAGGGGCTCCGTAGATTTGTGGGTATGCACGGTCTAAGATCAAATTTGTACGTAGGGGAGAGTGGGGTGATTGGTGCCAGTGGGGAAGTTGTGCCACCCCCTAATTCTAGGAAACTATAGAAGAAATTGGTCATGTGACCACACATTTTTGAAGACTCAGCCATTTCAATCATCCTGCAGAGAAGAGAGCCTCATTGCATGAGAGGTAAGCACATTTAAGTTAAAAGAACTGTTTTTTGCCTTTCAAAGTAAATTTTCTATGATCATGTTTTTTTTATTGTTGTGTCAAAACAGTTATAGACAAGTTTGAAACATTTCACACATGTTTTAGTGCTTTGGTAAGCTACATTATGAGTCTATACAGGTAGCATGATGTTAGCTCAAATCTGATGGATAAGGCATTTTTTCCAAAATGGTGGGGTTGGGGTGATTTGTGCCAAAGGCCCTGGGTTAAGTTGTGCCAGTGGCACCTCCACTTATACTCACCCCCACTTATAAATAATGTTTTAAACATATTATTTTATTGTAATTGTGCATTTTATTCTTACATTTTACCACTAAAACTATGTGACAGTCTTTATTTTAGACCAAAAATAGAAATGTACCATCATGCCACAGAGTTATAAGAGGAAGACAGGCAGAGCATACTGTATGGAGAAGGAGCTGGCAGAACATATAAAGGCACTAGCAGTAATGTTTCACGGTCTAAGTCCATGAAATGCTGTGAACTTCACACACACACACTGACCAGGAAGCCTGGGAAGGAGAGGGGGAACATCATCTCTAGGTAGTAGCAGTGGCAGAGTTGACATCTACACAACCACATCCAACCACCTAAATCTGCTGTAAACTTCTCTGATCAACAAAACTTTAATCTCATTTCAAGTATGACTTCCCTCCACACAAGATCTACAACATGGATGAAACTGGTGTGACAATGGAAAATGACCTTTGATGTGCTCGTGTGGCGCAATAGGCTTGTAGAAAATTGGCCTTTGATGTTGTAAAATAACTTTAAATAAACCTTAAATGAGTAATTTTGTATTGAATTTGTCTAGCTTTTATAAAGCATTACAGTGTCTGAGATCAAAATATACTGTTTTACTTCAATAATCGATGGCACAATTTACCCCAATGCATTCTCTTCAAAGGCACAACTTACCCCGCACCGGGGGCAAGTTGTGCCACAAGACCACTTTTTTTCAGAAAGCTATATCTCTTAAATACTATATTTCAGATTGAAAGTGATTGTTCCCAGAGATGCACCACATCCTGAAATATATGTTCATATTGTAGTTGGAAGCATTACTATCATGGCCTCCCTTTAAAGTCACTTTAAGTAAAAACTGGCACAACTCACCCCACTCTCCCCTAAGGAAGTTTTATATCTGTTTTATATCTTATATCTGACCCAGTTATCTCAGTGGTCCCAACCCAAAGACCATCGATCCAGTGCTCCCAACCCAAAGACCATCAGTGCTCCCAACCCAAAGACCATCAGTGCTCCCAACCCAAAGACCATCAGTGCTCCCAGCCCAGATGTCATTGGTACTGTGTACAGTACAGTAACTGAGTCAGTTCCTCCACCAAATCTAAATGGTTACTAGGTCTCTTCATAGTTTTAAACAATATATATATAAACTGCAGAGACTTATTTAAACGATGAAAACATGAATTTGGAATAGCATTGCTGCTTTGTGTAGTCTTTGTTTGTGTGTAACCCAAAGACACATCCTGCTTCTGTGTTAGACACCTGTGATCGGCCTGATGAAATCCCCAGACATGTGAACAACATCCCCGCAGTCCTGCAGCATTTCTAGGCAAACGGATGCTTTTCAAGCACGTCTTACTGTTATCCAGCACTGTCCTGTATAGCAGTGTTTCTCTCTCTCTCTCTCTCTCTCTCTCTCTCTCTCTCTCTCGCTCTTTCTCTCTCTCTCTCTCCAGTACTGTCCAGTATATCAGTGTTTCTGTTCATGTAGAACAGAGTACTGAGCTTCATGCTTCAATATTTCATGTTTTCACTGCGGACGTCATGCATGTGATATCTAGGCGTGCTGCTGACGCAGGCCATGAGCTCTGCCTCATGGAGGGCAGTCACGCCAGCGCGTCATTCACATGGGCGTTAGGGAACTTCCCTATTTATTATGACACCACTCTCCTTCTGTTGACCTCACTAAACAATTCATCTATCACCAGATGCATACACCGCAAGTGACTTTATGAGGCTCGCTCCCTCTCGCTAAATGAAAGGTCTTCTAGAGTCAGATTCCGGAACGCTGGCTTAGTAGAATGGAGCCTTTCATGTGTGTGTGTGTGTGTGTGTGTGTGTGTGTGTGTGTATATGTGTGTGTGTGTGTGTATATGTGTGTGTGTGTGGCTCCTTGCTTCCCTGTCCCAACCCCCAGGGCCGCCCTTCTGATGTGACCTTTTCAACTGGCCACGCCAGTTAGCAGACGCCTGGACTGACCGAGCGCTTCCTCCCGACGAGCAGGACGCGGCCGCGAGCGCTTCCTCCCGACGAGCAGGACGCGGCGCGAGAGCTACCTCCCGACGAGCAGGACGCGGGCGCGAGAGCTACCGGACACACGCGGGGAATGCTACACCGCACAATCAGAACAGGTGTTTCAAAAGAGGACAAAATTTGCATCGGCTATAAAAAGACGAAAACCCTGGAACACGGAAGAGGAGTCTCTCTCTCTCTCTCTCCCTCTCTCTCTCTCTCTCCCTCTCTCTCTCTCTCTCTCTCTCTCTCGTCCTTTCTCTCTTTCTCTCGCTCTTTCTTTCACTCTCTCTCCCTCTCTCTCTCTGTCTCTACCCTCAACCACAACAATACACACACACACACACACACACACACACACACATACAGACACACACACACACACACACACACACACAGGCATTCAATCTCATGAGGGATATTCTTAACCCACTGATTACATTCAAATGGCTTTGCAACTACAAAACATGCAAAACACACAATGTCATAACAGCAATTATATTTTCCACGCTGAGAGCGCTGTTCTGGGCCCCATTCAGGATGCACTGGTGGCCTCTCCTCTCCTCTCTCAGGGGCAGGGCGTGCGGCACGGGGGGTACCCCTGATTGTTTTCCATAAATCCAAACTGCTGTCCAGAGTGATGATCTCTAGATCGCTGATAAACACTGACCCTGCAGTGCGACAGGCTAGTCTGGGTCTGGCCCTGGTCTGGTTCTGGTCTGGCCCTGGTCTGGTCTGGTCTGGTCTGGTTCTGGTCTGGCCCTGGTCTGGTCTGGTCTGGTTCTGGTCTGGGTCTGGCCCTGGTCTGGTCTGGTTCTGGTCTAGCCCTGGTCTGGCCCTGGTCTGGTCTGGTTCTGGTTTGGCCCTGGTCTGGTCTGGCCCTGGTCTGGTTCTGGTCTGGCCCTGGTCTGGGTCTGGCTCTGGCTCTGGTCTGGTCTGGTTCTAGTCTGGCCCTGGTCTGGTCTGGCCCTGGTCTGGTCTGGTTCTGGTCTGGCCCTGGTCTGGTTCTGGTCTGGCCCTGGTCTGGGTCTGGGTCTGGCCCTGGTCTGGTCTGGTTCTGGTCTGACCCTGGTCTGGTCTGGCCCTGGTCTGGTTCTGGTCTGGTGCTGGTGAGTCTGGCAGGTGACTGCTGCCTTCGTCTGCCCTCTTAGATTGATGTGTTGTGTGCAAACAACATGACAAGCGTGTATGCTTGACTTGCCTTAAAAAATATTACCACAACTAAAAATCTAAAATGACCTAAAATCGAAACGAGTATTTGAAATGGCCTGTACTTCTGTTCTGAGCTTCAAATCAAGATCACTCTTATTGAAATGGCCTGTACTTCTGTTCTGAGCTTTAAATCAAGATCACTCTTAGTGTTTTGCATGGGTTCATCCCATCTCTCCCTGTGGCTACCCGTTTAACAGACGATTTCTCAACCATTCCAGAAAAGCATCGCTATATACTAATCAAAGATTTTCACTATTCACTATTTTTCACTATTTTTCACTTTTTTAGTTGTACAAATGCCTAGATGGCCCTTTATCACTTACAAATGCAAAAGTAAAGTTGACAAAATAACAAACAATTAAAGTTTTATTCACTGAAACCCAAATCATGAACAACATTTGATTTTAGCTTTGAGAGTGGTTATGAAAATAAATGATGGTATTCCTCTTAAATTGCCTTCGAGAGAGAAAATCTACCATTTTTGGACAGATAATCTTGTGTTAAAAAGAACAATGGAATACACACAAGACCTCACCAGCCTATACAACCCACCTATACCGTAACATAAATAGTCTACGTATCATTTCACCATTGCCAACCCACAACTAAGCATCAGGGGTCCTCTTCTCGTCTCTCTTGACAGAGGAGCAATCCATCACCACACAAAACAACACCTGTTTGGATCTCTCTGTTCTGGACACAATGAGATACACACCGCAGATCACTTTCACACACATCTCATTTCAGTTTCAGAAGGCCTCTCTCTCTCTCTCTCTCTCTCCCTCTCTCTCTCTCTCTCTCCCTCTCTCTCTCTCTCTCTCTCTCTCTCTCTCTCTCTCTGTGTCCTGCCAGTGGTTCCTGAGGCCCTTAGGCTAAGACCTTTTCTTCAATCCTGCAAAAACTAGCTTAAACTAGGCAGCCACATCCTCGGCAAGCGAACGAGCGGACGGACGTTGAAACCTAATCAGCCGGCTGCATCAGTTTTTGGGAAGCTGTTAAGGAGTGTGATGAGGTTGTGATGTTATTCCTCTTTCTAAATGGCTTCTGTTATCGCTGCAGCTAGAACAAAAGAGTAGTGAGTCCTGAGTGACTTGTGTAACACCTCCACCGTGTGAAGCCATCAAACCAAAAGCCAGATGTTTTCTGTGAAGCCCGCCGTAACTAAGACCTGAAATAGATTATGTTCTCCCCGAAACTACAAAACCATGTGCACACACCTGTGTCACCCGGTATCATTTTATTTCCCTTAAGAATTTCAATTCCTTCCAGAGCGTTCTCTGATAGTAAATCAATTCATCAGAGTTGACAAGTCCGATTAGACAAAGCTTTGTTGAACTACCAGCTCCGAAGCTAAGTGGCATTGGCCTGATGATAAGCTTTGACACACTGTGTTTTTATGTGTCTGCTTATGTAACTAAGTTCCGTCAACACCCTTCGGTAGCAACCACGTCTCTGGCCTCTCCTCTTCTCT
>NW_027468663.1:55351237-55381237 GCF_046254945.1 Alosa pseudoharengus | reverse complement strand
CTTTGTGAGACCCATGTTATTGTTTTTTTCTTCAGTAAGGATTTGCTTGTGCTGGTGTGACAGATGCCTTTATGTTCTGGCAGGGCTGCTCTCCCTGGGTGTGTACAGGAAGTGTGTAATTAAACTCAGACCGTGCTCCCCTCAGGTGAGGTAACGGACGCAGGTGTGCATTGAGCTGGGACGAGGTTTTCTGTAGTCGGCTCCTTGCTGCTAAGCCCACTTCCCTGGTCGGAACTTTACAGGATTCTGTTACAGCGACTGGCCCCCTTTAGGCTCCCTGTGTGTGTGTGTGTGTGTGTGTGTAGGCGACTGGCCCCCTTTAGGCTCTCGAAACTTTCAGAGCCTGGACGCTGACCTGGAAACGAGTGCCTTTCTCTGTCTCTCTCTCCCTCCCTCCCTCTCTCTCTCTCTCTCTCCCTCCCTCCCTCCCTCTCTCTCTCTCTCTCTCTCCCTCCCTCTCTCTCCCTCCCTCCCTCTCTCTCTCTCCCTCTCTCTCTCTCCCTCTCTCTCCCTCTCTCTCTCCCTCCCTCTCTCTCTCTCCCTCTCTCTCTCTCTCTCTCTCTCTCTCTCTCTCTCTCTCTCTCTCTCTCCCTCTCTCTCTCAAAATGAAAACAGCTTTTGGCATGACTGAAGATACAATATTGCTAACACATTAATATTAGTAACAATGTAAGTAGTAAGCAATATAAGTAATGATAAGCATAAAACATAAATATATGCTGATAGAACCTAAAATCTCTCTTTCACTCTCTTCCTCTCTCTCTTTGTCTGTCTTCCTGTCTCCCTCTCTCTCTCCCACACTCCCCTCGTCTCCTCTGTCCCCATGGTGACAGTTCTAGAACAGGAGGCTCCCTCGGCGGTCAGTCCCTCTGCGTGCTGATGGGAAACATAACCGGACTAATGTTACCCGTGGGGATAGGTGTTCCGCTCCCTCTCTCTCACACACACACACACACACACACACACACACTCTCTTGGTAAATAGGTGTGTTTTCTCTCTCTCACACACACACACACACTCTCTCTTGGTGAATAGGTGTGTTTTCTCTCTCTCTCTCACACACACACTGTATCGCTGTGTGGGGCGGAAGCTGCACTGAATACAACAGGAAAGCCCTGCAGCGCATAGTGAACACAGCTGGAAGGATTATTGGTGCTTCACTCCCCTCCCTGAAGGACATTTACACCACCCACCTCACCCGCAAGGCGACCAAAATTGTGAGTGATGCAAGTCACCCCGCTCACAATCTGTTTGATCTACTGCCCTCTGGGAAGAGGTACAGAAGCCTGCGCTCCCGCACTACCAGACTCACCAACAGCTTCATACACCAAGCTGTTAGGATGCTGAACTCTCTCCCTCCTCTCCCCCCTCCACCCTCAGCTACATAACATCCTGGACATTGGACCCACAAATGGCCGCCTGCACCACTCCACTTGCACACTTGTACACTTTGCAACTTGTTGTTGTTGTCCTGGAAACACAACACTTCTGCTGCTCTTACATAACTTGCACCACTATGCCACTTTATTTCTTACTTAGGTCAAACAGAACTACCTCAGCCTCTTATTGGCCTGACTTTGCACTAGTATTTTATTTTATTGACTGTCTATGCACAATTCAACCAAATTTTGCTGCTCTTATTTTTTTTCATTATATGTGCCCTCTTATTTACTTATTTACTTACTTTTTTTGTTTACTTGAATGTTATGTTTGTCTGTGGACTTAAAATTGTTAAAATATGTCTTGTCTCCACCGTGGGATAGTGAGAAACGTAATTTCGATCTCTTTGTATGTCTGGAACATGTGAAGAAATTGACAATAAAGCTGACTTTGACTTTGACTTTGACACACTCTCTCTTGGTGAATAGGTGTGTTTTCTCTCTCATACACACACACACACTCTCTCTCTTTCTTGGTGAATAGATGTGTTTTCTCTCTCACACACACACACACACTCTCTCTCTTGGTGAATAGGTGTGTTTTCTCTCTCATACACACACACACACTCTCTCTTTCTTGGTGAATAGGTGTGTTTTCTCTCTCTCACACACACACACACTCTCTCTTGGTGAATAGGTGTGTTTTCTCTCTCTCACACACACACACTCTCTCTCTTGGTTAATAGGTGTGTTTTCTCACACACACACACACACTCTCTTGGTGAATAGGTATATTTTCTCTCTCCACCCAATCTCTCTCTCTCTCTCTCTCTCTCTACACTTCTTTTTGTTCATGTGAGAGTGCAACTGTATTGCATCTGACTCCCACAGCAGAGTCACTCCCAAAGGGCTGCTCCCCTGGTTCCACTGTCCTGCTCCCCTGGTTCCACTGTCCTGCTCTGGTTCTCCTGCTTCCACTGTCCTGCTCTGGTTCTCCTGGTTCCACTGTCCTGCTCCCCTGGTTCCACTGTCCTGCTCTGGTTCTCCTGCTTCCACTGTCCTGCTCTGGTTCTCCTGGTTCCACTGTCCTGCTCCCCTGGTTCTCCTCGTCATAAGAGCTGCACCCTCCTCCACCCCAGTAGGAGAATAAGAGCTGCACCCTCCTCCACCCCAGTAGGAGAGATCGCTGGTCATAACACCTCTCCTCACGTCCAGGCGGCAGTCTTCAGTTTCCACCCCAGCAAAAAAATGGCTCTTGGCACGAAACGACACAACCACTTCTTTCAGCACACTTTTCTCTCTCTCTCCCTCTCTCTCTCTCTCTCCCTCTCTCCTCTGCTCTCAGTCAGGTTCAAACCAGTCCAGACGGGTCCATCCCAGCGAGGAGCGTCTGAGTCTCTGCTTACTATTGTCATTGTCCTCTGGGCTGATTCCACACGACGTAATCCTGTCATTACTGTACATACTTTCAGCCTTTGTGTGATCTTTTTTACAGATGAGGTTACAGCTTGCTCTGTGTGTAGATTATGTCGACTGTTTTTACTTTTTAACAGTCAGGGTGCTTAATGCCCCCCCCCCCCCTAACAGTTTTGAACATTTAGTCTCAGATGACGTTTGAAATGTACATTTATTCATTATCTGATCTACAGCTCGGGGGCAAAGTGTACATTGGACGCCGGTTTCCGTTCATTTTAAACAGAGACACAGATGGCTTTGCATGGGTCACCACAGCAGTTGCAGTGACCAGCCATTAGGCACGCAACCATCCGCAGGCAGATTGAGCTGTTGACATAGTAATTTTCAGATGTCCCTATCTGCTCACTGGATTAAGCATATTTACTTTTGCCTTCTCAATGCAAAGGAGAGAGAGAACAAGAGAGAAAGAGAGAGAGGAGGGGGGGGTGGAGGGAGAGAGAGAGAGGGGGGAGATGGAAAGAGAAAGGGGGGTAGAGGGAGAGAGAGAGAGGAGGGGGGGATGGAGGGAGAGAGAGAGAGGGGGGAGAGAGAGAGAGGGGGTGAGATGGAGGGAGAGGGGGGGGGGTGGAGGGAGGAAGAGAGATGGAAGGAGAGAGGGGGTGGAGGGAGAGGGGGGGTAGAGTGATTTGTTTATTTTTGGAGTAATGATGTTTCATCTACATTTAATTGATCTGATGGTTTGTCACGAAGATAACACGAACATATTGCTAAATAAAACTTTAAACAGTTAGACCATTTTTCCATAGGTCACAGGAACAAACACACTTTTGTGGTCATTTATAGCAACAAAAAATTCAGGGCTGTCATTGGCAATTTCCTGTGGTTATCGATTTATTATTAATTAATATTATATTATGTAATATATTACATAACACACTTTTACAATATTGCAGGCAATATGTCTTGTGTCTCTGGTTGACCATACGTACACACAAAGGGGATAGATTTAACTTATATATGATACATTGTAGATTACACATCTGCACCATAGAAGGCTGTATTGAATATGCATTATGCTCTACCTGCTGGAAGGGGAGGGGTCTAGTGGTAAAATAAGAGGTGGGTAAACTATGAATTCTGTGATCACGGTAAGATGGACTGCGCCATGCAGTATCGGATTAAAAAAAAAAAAAAACGTTCAGAATGGTTGATGATGGTGGAGGTTATTGTCCAATGTTTATAACAATACCAGTAATATTGGTACAGTGGTATTACATGGTATTAAATATTAAGTGCTATTAATTGGTACAGTGGTATTAAATGGTTCCTAGAGTGTCGATGAGTGTACATATTGTGAAGGTGTATAATACAGTGTGATTTTAAATGTTGCAATTGGTGAATAAACTCTTCTGACATTTCAGAGGTGGATAAACTGCGTTTACTTGCGTTTTGTCTCCACTACAGCCCAGGACTCGGCGTGATTCAATTCATTCCTTGTACAACTGTCTACTCCACACACACACACACACACATTGACAAAAGTACAGTTTCATTCTCAGAATTGCTATTTTATTCCTATCAACCCAGCAGTGCTTTTGAACCAATGAAACCAGTGCCAACGAAAAGCCGTTCTGCGCGGGGCCTCTGGCTCTGGTCATCGGACGGCATCCATTATCAGGTCCTCATAATCTGAGAGGCCCGTGGTCACCATGACGCACCTGAGCTACAGGTATGCCCATCCTGGCTGAGCAGCTAAGCACCTGCATAGAAGATATTCACTCCACCTGCGCTGCATGCACCTGCGCCAGGTGTGAGCTTTTATTAACTGTGTGGGAACATGAATAGAACATAATCGATCATCAGGACCTGCTTGTTTGGGGTTTGCCTGTCCCACCTCATTGCTGCTGCATATCCCTGTATTGATCCGTCTCCATTAAGTCACCTCATGACTGATAATGGGCGAAAGAGCATACTAGAAAAGAATAACAACGTTCCCAGATCAGGTTACAGCAAACATTGAATTATGAGTAACAAAGTCAACAAGGGCTTGCGTAGACAACCAGGACAAGTCAAGACCCTTTGCTTTTGTTCTCTTCACACATTTAATCCGGTATGTAGAATTAATTTTCCATGTCTTTTTACATGACGTAGGTGCTTTATTTCACTTTGTCACTCTACAAACCTACCTTCTGTCAGTGGCATTTTGACAAAGCACTGTATATATACAGCGGTGACTAAGAAGTTCCTGGCCCTGGTCTCGGCTTCTGCTTAAAGAGAATAGGCAGTATGGGGAAGTACAGGCCCATAGATCTTCTGCTTCAACAGAATGGGCAGGTATGGGGAAGCACAGGCCCATGCTAGCGGAAGGCAAGAGGCTCGCACTTCTGTTTGAGAGAATCGAGGAGACAAAGAGCCAGTTTAGCGGTCAGACGCAATCTGAGTTTAAATCTGGAAAAAGGGCATTTCCAGGATTGCACACAAAAAGCCACCGACCTGTCATTGGGAAAGCCTCCCACACACACATCCCCACTCTTTCCCTCTCACACTCCTCTTCCTGCACGAGGTCACGCGGTCACGCCTCCATGACCTGCGGAATGGGTAAATAACCACAATGTGGTCAGTTCTTTGTAGGAATAGTTTCTTTTATGTATTTCTATGTGAAACAAACTGCAATCATACCTACACAAACATGAGCCAGTAACAGCCAGAGAAACACAACTCTGGAAATCAACACTTCTCATTAAGGAGAGACACAGAGAGATAAACGATAAATTATTGCTTGTTTGCTACATTGTTTTCTGGTTGACTACGGTACAAGACACAAGATTGTATATACCAACAGAACAGTACAACAGTGACATAATTGAGCTTTTGTAGACTTTTGTAAAAACAAACGGAGTCCATTTTCACCACAACACTTGAATATGAATTCAGTTAAACCAGCATATTTTCTCTTTTTTTAATCTTTTAATTGTCATTTACAGAGAACTTGAAATGAGCTGAACTTTGTAATGCTTGGCGTATATATATCCAATATATACAGAATTACATACACTCTTTCATTGTGACAGAAATGTACGCAGATTTCAGAGACCTAGACACACAGGTAGGTGCACGTGACAGTAGCCTCATCAACGTCGTTCCAGAGCAGAGCACCGAAACCATCTGTCATCACTCTTTGTTTTTGTCTTTCTGCTCAACGCTTCCTGGTTCTTGAAGTTTGTTTCATTTTTTTTTCCAAATGTTACTTTAACTTTTTTATGTTTTGCAAGGACAAACTGACGTAAAAGAAAATGAAAAGTAATTCGGGGAGATCCTAATTGACGTTGTTACAGCAGATTGTTAAGGGGTCTCTCAGCTGCATGCAGAGACCAGACACGACTCCATAAAAACCTGCATTGTGACAGAAAAACAGTGAAATGGAAACAGGTGAACAGAGACTCCCACTGCTATGCTGGTGACGGCTAACCAGGTGTACACTTTTGAAAGAGGAAAAGGAATAAAATAAAATGAAATAAAACCGCCTGCCTGCAGTCTACTGAGGCAGCTGGGGAGGGCGGGGGGGATGACAGGACAGTTATAAAGTGCTAGCATGTGCTGAGGCTAAATCCAGTTAGCTTTGTCGTCCCTTCTCATGACCCCCCCCCCCCCCCCCAACACAGTTTGGCTTCTTGTCAAAGGCTCAAACTCGTTTATCAAAGACTTGCTAAGAGTGAGTTGAATGAGAGTTGACTCAAACTTGCTACGACGCCAATCGGTCGTGGCGTGCAAAAGCTGGGCTGGGCTAAGTATGAAGTATTTGTATCAGTAGGCCTGTTTTGTGTTCAGTAGGCCTATGAGAGCAAAATACATTTAGCAGAAGTGACATATGACTCAAAGATAATTCCATAGATCTTTGAATGAGCAGACCCAATAGTAATCAAACTTCAGCAATCACTTAAATGTGTTCATAGCGAGATTGTAAAATAAAAACAACATAAAAAAGGCTTATTCTGGTAAATAGGCTATCCCTTTTTGCTCCTTGGTTACTGTGAACATAAGTGTGTAATGTGTGTGTGTGTATCATGGAGGTACTAGTTTGGAGCTGAAATAAGTTTGAAAGGTTTATCACACAAAGTGAATGATGTGGTAAAGGGTTGCATCTTCACTGGCTATAACAGGCCATTCTACTAACTAACATACTATCTGAACTACCTACAGCAGGCCATTCTACTAACTAACACACTATCTATACCTACAGCGGTTGAAACAGCCAGCAGCCAGCAGGCCAACAAAGGAGAGAGAAAAAGCAAAACAAAAACATAAATATAAACAAAAAAATAAACAAAACAAAAGTAAAAACAAAACCAAGCCAGAAACGATCAAGTGAGTTTCAGTGCAAGACAAGCATAAGCAGCCCACAGAAAACACACATTAAGCAAGCCAGTCACAAAAACGCCCGCGCATCCAGGATGAACACAGGAATCAGAAGCATTAGAACAATAAGCCAGTCACAAAAATGCCCGCGCATCCAGGATGAACACAGGAAGAAGAGTAAGAATCAGAACCATTCGAATAATAAGTGTAAAAAAAGTTCAGAATAAACACACTTTTTTGCATTATATTTTTAACTTTAAACAACCACAAAGTTCAGCGTTCTGCTCATGCCCATGTAGAGCTCGAACCCAGCCAGTGAGCGACGCTCGACGCAGTGCTACTGTTCACACGAGGGCTACGAGAGCTACGCTCGACTCCAATCCATGCCCATCAGGCTAAACCCTCTGATATGAACGCCAAACGCCAAAAACCTCCAGATCTCTCCCGATCCCTGTAAGTCGTGATCAGTAAAAAACTCTTGAGCTCCTGACTACGCTAGTTAGCATGCAAAAATGTTTGTGGTATCAAATACATGGTAAGAATACACATCTAGATCAGTAAACAAACGCCCTTCGTTTTTTTTTTTTTTCTTACAAAAGAACCCCATCTACCTCACCCCAAAGCTCAAAAGCTCCATTAGGTTGCACCAGTGGCGGCCTGGAGCATATCGCTTGTCCGTAACTTCTTCTGTGTGAACTCGTTTGTCATTTGTTTTCTCTGTAAGTATTCTACATAAAGACCCACATACAGAAGCATGATTTCAGGCGCCATCTGGCCTTGCTGACTCATCACATGAGGAGCGCTGATATGAAAGACAAAGCATGACCAACAGATACTTATAGTAAGAGTAGTAGTAGAAGTCATAATAACAATTATTAAAAAAAGAAAGAAAACAAAAATAAGGAAAACAACAAACCAAATGGTTTCAAGCATTAGTGATCTCTGTCTTAAGCGACCACCTTTCTTAAGTACAGATAGATGACTTAAATACCTGTGAGAGAGCTAACTCTAACCCTGTCTGCTGCTACTGATGACTAGTACAGAGACTACGCTAGATGAGAGCATGGCAGGAGAGGAGCCCCTGTGAGGTGGGGGGGTAGGGGGGTGGGGTCATGGACGGTCCCATGGGCCAGTGTGTGATGAGAGCCAGTGCCAAGCCCATCCAACTGGGGGTCACCTCTGTCCGTCAGCCCAGTCACACGTCTGTCTGTCCACACGCGTTTCACAAACATCACCCCGCAGTTCGCTCATACGTTCGTTCGTTAGTTTGTATGCTTTTTTTTAAAAGTTTGCTGTTGTTTTTTTTTTTTTAAACTGAAATGAAGGGTGTCTTTCTCTGAGTGCAGGAGAGAGACAGAGAGAGATCAGAGGGTGGACACTTCGCAGGGTGGACACTTCTGGGGCTTTTTAGTTGAAGACTTTGGGTGGCCCCTCGGGACGTCGGGTCTGGACGATCTTCATCTTGGGCCGAGCCTCGTCATCCTCATTTTCATTCTCGTTCTCATTGTCGCTGTCGCACACGTGCACCACCACGCTGGGGGTGGACTCGGTGCCGGCGTGGAGCTCGTACTTGTCACCTGACGGAGAGACAAGACAAAAAAAGAGAATGGGCGTGAGTCACGTTTCAGTGACCAATCAGAAGGGGCGTGAGCGCGTTCTGTCCTGGCGTTCCTAGCAGTCTGCCCTCATGTGACGTGTATGGCACGATCCTCTCATTCGGATAGCTTAGCCGTTAATCTGAAAAGGTCTCGGTCTTAAGAGAGCAAAGACTGTCACTTGGACAGAAATAGCCCTGCTAAGCCTGCAGGATGACACAGCTTCCTCCACAACGGCACACACAAACCCCAAACTCTCCCCCAAGTCCTCACCCAGACCCAGGCAGCACAAACCCCAAACTCTCCCCCAAGTCCTCACCCAGATCAGAGACTTTCTAATGAGGAGACACAGCACTCACAATATGGCCGCCGCATGGATGGACTTCCCTAAAACTTCCCCAGGCAGCGGTGTCCCTGTGGGTACCAGCACATACAGTAGAGGAACACTGAAAGTGGTACTAGCGTCGCTCATGGTCAGGCGAGCTCTTATCGCTCTCATCTCCCCTCCCTGTAATTCTCTCTGTCTGTCCAGTTCGGTCAGACTGGGGACTCAGACACTCTGACCCACCCTTGGCCATTCAATGCTGTTAGAAAGGGTTTATAACTCCAGCGTTGGTAGCTAGCGACCATCACGAGTCACTACTGCAGGAGTGTGGGCAAGTTTCTCTGTTGGCCTGTAACTGTAATTTCTTTGATCTGGCTCTGTTTAGAGCAGTGTTTCTCAAACTTTTTTTCTGGGGACCCACTTTTTTAAAATGACAGACTATCGCGACCCAACTCGTGACTGTGGTAGTTAACAAACTACATCCTTATAGAAAGCTGTTAGCTTTCCTAAGCTATATAAGGTATAAGGAACCACTGAGCTAGACAACAAATTCCCATTATGTTATTGTGTAGCTTAGTACCCTGGGAGTGAGACAGCTATGAGTTAGTGTCTTGAGAGTGAGACAGTTGTCTGCGTGACTTTCTGAGTCACTCCTTAGAGCAGTGGTTCTCAAACGTTTTCTTTCATTCCCCACTTTGATCAAGGGGGCATTCTCGAGCCCCACCTGTCCCTCATCGCTCTAAGAAAGTGGTAGTAGGTCAAGCTTAATATTGTCAAATTTATTGAAATAATGACAAGTTCTAAATATATCCTCTTCAACAGAGTTAAAATCAGCTGGTGCTGCAGATATAATAATAAATAAATACATAATAACACACATATTTCTGTTTTCCAGCAACATATTAGGAAGCATAGGCCATTTTACAGCATTGTACAATATATTCAATGAAATACCAACATGCTGCATTAAATGGATCCATAATCCAGTCATACTGAGCACTGCTGGTTGGGAAATATTTTTGAAATAAACTTTGCAGGAATGTGATGTAGGCCTACTGTGTCATGGGATCACAAGAGTGGCTCCCGAATCAGACGTTTCAGCGATTTCGCTCAGAAAACTCAAAGGCATAATACTGTTGCGATCGAGGCGCCTGTCCCATACCTCAAGTTTTTTTGGTGAATGCAGTAATCTTATTTGCTAGGTAAGGTAGGTGCTTGTCTTTGCAAATATATCGCTAAGATAGGCCAGCTTCGTCAAGAAATTTTCATTAGTGAACGTGCTTGCAGATTCAAACATGCGTTCTTCCTCCAAGAAGAGGCGACTCGGAGCTCAAACACGCGCGACAGCACTTTACCTTGGGAAAGCCACCTTGCCTCGCTGTGAAACAGTAGGCTACAGCCTTTTGGTCAGCTACCATCTCTTCGCAAAGTGCGGAGAATAGACGCGCTTTTAAGGGCCGGGTTTTGATGAAATTCTTCACTCTCACAACAACGTTCAAAATCTCATGTAGGTCGGGACTAACTAGGCTGCCTTGACACGAGCGCTTCCCTATGAATAACACAGTGAGTCCATTGCGCATCGGGTGCTACCTGGGCCTAGGCTACAAATAAAAAATAAAATAAAATAAAACTCCTGTTTTTCACGTCAGTTTGCGCCCCACCTGGCATGTCTCCCGCGACCCAGTAGTGGGTCACGACCCACAGTTTGAGAAACGCTGGTTTAGAGTTTGGTGTGTGTGTGTGCATGTGTGTGTGTGAAGGTGGATGTGTGTCTGTGTATGTGTGTGTGTGTGTGTGTGTGTGTGCGTGTTTGTGCTTTCCCTGAGACATCTTGACTGTAGACAGACTCTCTCTCTCTACCAGCGCAGTAGCACTCTTAGCATGACTCAGGCCAGAATCTAACATCACTTAGCATGACTCAGCCCAGAGCAGTAACACTCTTAACATGACTCAGCCTAGCTAACATCACTCTTAGCATGACTCAGCCCAGAGCAGTAGCACTCTTAGCATGACTCAGGCCAGAGCAGTGGCACTCTTAGCATGACTCAGGCCAGAGCAGATTACAGCTTAAAAGCTGCGCACCACTCCGCCTGCTCCACTCAAAGCCCATTTGCCCAGTTAGATGCGTGATGTGTGTGTAATGTGCTCAGAGAAGCTTGGCCACATTAAAGCGCAGCAACTAGCATCGCTAATGGAGCTTCAAAGAGAAGCAGGCCTAATACATCAGCTCAACCAAACACTCAGATGTACAAATTACATGTGACCTATATACACAAACATTACAGAAAATGTTGACTACTAATCTCATACATGCCCCATTGCCCCTAGATTGCAGAAGCCCCTTGCACTCACACACACACACATACACACACACACGCTCATATACTCATTCTTCCCACAAACACATACACACTCTGAAGTGTGCCAGTGAGTGTTGCCATAGAGACCAGTAGAGACTGAGCAGCAGGTGAATGTGGGTCTGAGATGAGGCTGCAGTGAGGAGGCCAATCCAGGAGAGGGCGCTGTTACACCATCATCACTCACACACCCACAGCTCATCTTAACAATTATTAACAAACACACTCAATAACACACACACATCCAAAACTACACACAGTTTGCTTGCACAGTACACACACACGCATATAGAAACGCATAGAGACGCAAATAGAAATATACCCTTTCACATAATCCCTCAGTAGCAATCTGGATTGCAGTAGAGCCCACAGGCCTGCATTGGGCCTTTTTTTGGGCCTGCATTGGGCCTTTATTGGGCCAGCATTGGGCCTGCATTGGGTCAGCATTGAGCCTGCATTGGGCCTTTATTGGGCCTGCATTGGGTCTGCATTGGGCCTGCATTGGTATACAGGTATTGGTATTGAAGCAGTGATCCGCTGCTATTGGTATGGTTGAGTATGAAGCAGTGATCCGCTGCTATTGGTATGCTTGAGTATGAAACAGTGATCCGCTGCTATTGGTATGCTTGAGGACGCGCTCCACCAACGAGGCCCGACGGGCAGAGGAGGCGGCGTGCCATAGCGTGGTGGGTCGGAATACAAAACAAGGATTCTGATGAAATCTGATGTTGTGAAAAGAAACTGAGCGCCACGCAGCATGCCCCGGCTTCCATGGGACGGACTAGGAACCAATCAGATCACTGAATGCTGCAGGACTTACTGAGCGGCGTGCCACGCCTTCCATGGGACGGATTAGAATATCAGATCTACTCCATATCAAATAAAAAAAGTACCAACAATTTTCTTTAACCCTGGCAAAGACGCATGCTTTTATCAACGTATCAATATCTTTGTGGTCTTGGGTGTGTTATGATCTTGATAAGCTGCATGTGTGTGTGTGTGTGTGTGTGTAGGTACACATCTATAAGCTCACATATGTGCATCTGTGTGTATGAGTGTGTATAAATGTGTACATTGTATCTGTGTGTATGAGTGTGTATAAATGTGTACATTGTATCTGTGTGTATGAGTGTGTATAAATGTGTACATTGGGTGGAATTTCACTGTGTGTTGCCCGAGGGCCTCTCTCTGTCTTTCTCACCCCCCCCTTCTCTCTCTCTCTCCCTCCCTCCCTTTCTCTTCTCTTTCTCTCTCTCTCCCTACCCTTCCCTCCCTCCCTCCCTCTGGGCCTCACCTGGGCCGAGTTTGGCGACGGCGCAGAGCAGGTCGTAGTTGATGATGGGCGTGGCGTCCTCGCTCTGTGCCCAGCCCACCGGGGGGGAGGCCGGGGGGGAGATCAGGAACTGCTTCACGGGCTGGGGCGGCGCCAGGAACGACTTGTCCACCTCCTCACCTGAGTTCTGCACCTGTGGTCACACACACACACACACACGGCATGTTAGCATCATGTTGTTGGTCTCTTGTATGTCTTCACTCTCACTCGGTTGTGGAGCTACTTGTTTTAAACAATTACCTTTTATAACAATTACCTTTTATAACAATTACCTTTTAGAACAATTACTTTTTAGAACAATTACCTTTTATAACAAAAATATTCTTTGTATGAGAAAAGTGTAGTGGTATTACTGTTCCCTAAGGTCTCTTTCTGCCTGTGTGTGTGCTGTATCTGAGTGTGTTGGTGGTATAGTGAGGGTGAGTCCCTCTGAGTTGAGAGAGCAGCAGGACCTACATGACCTCAGATTAGTGAGCTGGTGGGTCAGGAGGAGGTGAGGGTGTGTTTGTGTGTGTGTGTGTGTGTGTGTGTGTGTGTGTGTGTGAAGAGAGTACTCAGTAAGATGATTTCCCTCTGGGTGAAAACACAAACACATATGTGCAGCACTCAGCAGGAGACCTGTTCCTCTGTGTGAAGTGTGTGTGTGTTTATTAGTAAAGGTGTGTGTGTGTTCACCTGTTCCTCTGTGTGAAGTGTGTGTGTGTTCACCTGTTCCTCTGTGCAAAGTGTGTGTGTGTTTATTACTGTAGTAAAGGTGTGTGTGTGTCCACCTGTTCCTCTGTGTGAAGTGTGTGTGTGTTCACCTGTTCCTCTGTGCAAAGTGTGTGTGTGTTTATTAGTAAAGGTGTGTGTGTGTTCACCTGTTCCTCTGTGCGAAGTGTGTGTATGTTTATTAGTAAAGGTGTGTGTGTGTTTATTAGTAAAGGTGTGTGTGTGTTCCCCTGTTCCTCTGTGCGAAGTGTGTGTGTGTTTATTAGTAAAGGTGAGTGTGTGTTCACCTGTGCGAAGTAGAGCTTGAGTTGGGCTCCGTTGAACTCGGACTCGTGCAGCTCAATGCGGGCTCGTGCGGCCGCCTCGGCGGTGCTGAAGCTGATCCGGACCCGTCTGAAGCTCTTGAACATCTGGAAGGACGTCTGCTCATCGTAGATACGGAACAGAGCCTCGAAGCGCTCCTGTGCAGGGGACAGCGAGAGAACACACACATCAGTGGGACAGCGAGAGAACACACACATCAGTGGGACAGCGAGAGAACACACACATCAGTGGGACAGCGAGGGAACACACACATCAGTGGGACAGCGAGGGAACACACACATCAGTGGGACAGCGAGGGAACACACACATCAGTGGGACAGCGAGGGAACACACATATCAGGGGACAGTCCCTCTACACTCATCTGAGAAGAGAGTGGGCCAGGAAATGGGGACTTGCTACTGTAGGTCCACTTTAGAGCCAAAATGGTGGGATAATGGGACTTGCTCTGAGCCAGGCAGGTTGGCGAGCGTGCTCTGGATCTTTGATTATGAGTTGATGCTGCTGCTTTAGAGCCATGATGGCGGGTTATGCTGCTGCTTTAGAGCCGTAATGGAGGGTTATGCTGCTGCTTAAGAGCCATGATTGCGGGTTATGGGGCTTTAGAGCCGTGATGGCGGGTTATGGGGCTTTAGAGCCGTGATGGCGGGTTATGGGGCTTTAGAGCCTTGATGGCGGGTTATGGGGCTTTAGAGCCATGATGGCGGGTTATGCTGCTGCTTTAGAGCCATGATGGCGGGTTATGCTGCTGCTTTAGAGCCATGATGGCGGGTTATGGGGCTTTAGAGCCATGATGGCGGGTTATGGGGCTTTAGAGCCGTAATGGAGGGTTATGCTGCTGCTTTAGAGCCATGATGGCGGGTTATGCTGCTGCTTTAGAGCCATGATGGCAGGTTATGGGGCTTTAGAGCCATGATGGCGGGTTATGCTGCTGCTTTAGAGCCGTGATGGCGGGTGACCACGCTTGGCCTGATGCCAGAGGTCCTGTGTTATTATGTCCCGGGAGATCAGTCGATTTTTCAGTGTGAGGGCAGGACAGGGGGGTGAAATGTGAGGTGTGTCCATCGCTCTCCATAACCAATGTGACCTCCTTTTGCTTATAGCACACTCTGACTGTAAACTGAGAGCCACACACACACACACACACATACACACACAAACACATTAGCATGCACACACACACATCACACAACCAACCGCTAGGACAATGAAGGGCTGCTCATGCCATACACACAGCATGCTAATAAGCCAAGCGAATCCAAGCTCTACAACACTGTTAGATCTGGCTTATAAAATGCACTTGCAAATCCATGAGTATCATACTAAATTAAGAACTATAAGAACTCTATTTTATAAGAATTGCTATGGGACAGTTGAATATTCACTACCAGAGAGCTTGTTTGTTACCAGGCAAGACTACCTTGTTCTGTATGCAACAGCTACAATTCTGGACTTCTTCTGTTGAGGTCACTCAGTGCCAGCCAGTATTCTAATTCTATAAGCATTCTCATTCTACATTCCTTGAGTCCTCGTGTAGTTCTCTTTGTGTTGGTGGACTACAGATGGAGTCACTGAGCAGCAGCTCTGCCAGGAGAACTGGGCTCTCGTACACCCGCACGCTACACACCTCTCTGGGCACGGTCAGTGCTGACCACATGGTCCAGCTCCGCTCCGTCTGGTGAAACGGAGGGCCAAGCCCAGTTTAAACTCCAACTGCCCGCCTCAACTGCCCCGCAGGAGTTAGCGGACTCTGGAACCGGGTCGGCCCTGCAGTGGCGCGGATTTGGGTCAGAGTGACCGGGTCAGGTTCTGCCCGCGTCCTCCGGTGCCAGCCTCCAACTGGGTGGCGCCATCTGGGGCACTTATCGGCCCCCATTTACCCAGAACAGGAGGCCATTTCAGGGACAGGTGTGTGTGTGTGTGTGTGTGTGTGTGTGTGTGTGTGTGTGTGTGTGTGTGTGTGTGACCACAGGAGGGCATCTGAGGGACAGGTGTGACCACACGAGCGGCAGCAATGATGGCTCTAGTTTCCGTCGTGTGACCACACGACTGCCCACTATGGCTCTCCTGTCTTTCTGTGGTGGGCCAACTCAAGTGCCCATGACACTACGAGTATGTGTATGTGTGTGTGTGTGTTGTGTGTGTGTGTGTGTGTTGTGTGTGTGTTGTGTGTGTGTGTGTTCATCTGTGGAGGGCCACCTCAAGTGCCCATGTCAGTGCAAGTGTGTGTGTGTGTGTGTGTTCATCTGTTCATTCTGTGGAGGGCCACCTCAAGTGCCCATGTCAGTGCGAGTGTGTGTGTGTGCTTCAGCGTGTCTATGTCTGTTCAATCTGTAGTAAGCCAACTCGAGTGTCCAGGTCGAGCCTACGCTCTATGGTCAGTGCACATGAACGGGCATCATGGCTTCACTTCCCAACTGTGTCTGCTCAGGAGGTGTGTGTGTGTGTGTGTGTGTGTGTGTGTGTGTGTGTGTGTGTGTGTGTGTGTGTGTGTGTGTTGAACGGGCATCATAGCTTCACTTCCCACTGTGTCTTCCCAGGAGCCGCCGCTACGGAGACGGACGACACAAAGTAATCACCATGAGTCTGAACAGCCACTAGGAGAGTCCGCTTTCTATGGTGCGCCACACGAACAGACACTATGGGTCTGCTTTCTATGGTGCGCCACATGAACAGCCACTATGAACAGCCATTTTGAGAGTCCGCTTTCTATGGTGCGCCACATGAACAGCCACTATAAGTGTGCTTTCTATGGTGTGCCACATGAACAGCCACTATAAGTCTGCTTTCTATGGTGCACCACATGAACAGCCACTATAAGTGTGCTTTCTATGGTGCGCCACATGAACAGCCACTATAAGTCTGCTTTCTATGGTGCACCACATGAACAGCCACTATGAACAGCCATTTTGAGAGTCTGCTTTCTATGGTGCACCACATAAACAGCCACTATGAACAGCCACTATGAGAGTCTGCTTTCTATGGTGCACCACATGAACAGCCACTATGAGTCCACTTTCTATGCTGCGACCACCACAGCAATAGAACTCCACGTCCTATGGTGTCACTATATGACTTACCAATATGACTCTAACAGATAACAGCACTAGCTGCCTATAAAACATGCTTCAAAAATGTGCAAATGGCTTGCCACTATTCACTCACTATTCAAATACGTGTGCTTTACCTAAATGGGAGAGAGCTTACGATACGAGTGATCTCCTGTCACAATGTCTCTCTGTAGAATCAACTCACAGCTTTAGCCACGGCAGATGGTCCATAGCACAACATGTTGTTCACACATACAGTACAGTATCCCCATATTCACTGTAAATATATCTTGGCAGGCCGGAGGGGGAGTTTTTCTACAGACCTGGCAACCGCTAACATCCAGGGAGACTTTACCACTGAGAACCTTAGAATGTCCTGATTATAACCCTATTCTGCAGATCTGGCAACCGTCCTGATTATCACACACTAACAAGCCCTCCTCTGTCTGTAGTCATATCAAACCTGAGAATGTCCTGATTATCACACACTAACAAGCCCTCCTCTGTCTGTAGTCATATCAAACCTGAGAATGTCCTGATTATGACTCTATTCTGCATATCTGGCAACCCGTCCTGATTATAACCCACTGACCAGCCCTCCTCCGTCTGTGGTAATATCCTCTCACTGCCTTTCTCCAGACCCAGGCCATAGCCCTCCCTGGGCAGACGGGATCATTGTATTTAAATGTCCCTATGTTCATTGTAGGATTAGGGCATATGTCCCTAAAGACTGTTGATCTGCGCTGTCTAGTCTGCAGACATGGCTTAGTGCTTCATAACACACCACCACACATATCACGTTTGTTTAGTGTGCAGACATGGCTTAGTGCTTCATAACACACCACCACACATATCACGTTTGTTTAGTGTGCAGACATGGCTTAGTGCTTCATAACACACCACCACACACATCACGTTTGTTTGGCTCCTAACCCAGAGGAACCACATACGCACATCATCTGGAACATTTGCAAAGTCATGACAACCTGAACTGTGTGCGTGTGTGTTTCCCAATCTAATGGGTAAGACACACACACACACACACACACACACACACACACACACACACACACTCAAAAGCCATAATGATGTTGTGTTGAGCGGTTAAGAGGTTGTGCAACTCGCAACCCAGTCTGCCAGGGACAGGTGTATCTGCCGCACAGGTGTGTGACGGAGCAAAGCAGGTGCATGGCCCTGGCCTCCCACAGAGTGGGGCTGAAGCTATCGCTAACGCTAAGGATAATAGGATAATAGGATAATACGTAAAACTGTCTATTAGGCATTATGTCATCCCATCAAACGTGTAGATAGATAGATAAATAGATAGATAGATAGATTGATGCACAGATAGATAGATAGATAGATAGATAGATGTAAATAGAATCTAGAATCTATATAATCTATTAAATGTCTTGTTCATCCCCTTGGTGAAATTCAGTTGTTCAGTATCTCACACAATTTAAGTGTTAACGGGCAGATGCGTGTTTATACACAAAAGTTGCTAACAATGCAAAGGTAATTGGTCAAGCAAGGTCATGAATGGACCTTCACGTTTACGTATGGAAAGGTACGCCTGTGGCATACGGTAAGGCACTTTGGATAAAAGCACCTACAGTATGTGAAAATGTCTGTGATTGCTTGAGAGTGTAATGTGGACCACTTACAGTAAACGCAGTGGCCACTAGGGGGGTTCAGTCCAGTCTTCAGCGGGTCTTACACTGGGGCTAGTGATTTCACATCAATCTCCACCGTGCCTGGCGGGCATCACCTCCATAGTGCCAACTGCTGCCATTACAGTAGCGTCACCATGTCCAGCAACACCACCGGCCCCGTTGCCACCCGCCCCAAACGCCAATCGCCACATCAATATTTCAACATTCATTTGGCAGAGCAGTGAATGGACCCCTTTTCATCTGCAATCAAGTTATGAGCTTCATTCAGCCTTCTCAAGATTATCTTAAGTAAAGCTCTTTTTAAGTGGCCTCTTGTGTTGGGAGTCGTACGGGCGCCACATTGTGTCCTTCCAAAGGTCGTTTCCTGCCCTCTGCCCGTTAGCAGCTGCTTTTTCAAAACACTCCCATTTCATGGTTTCATTCATCTAGACTGGTGTGCTGGCACAGGGGCGCATGGGCGGCTGCCAGGTTAATGAAATGAGCCGTTTGTTTTGAAGTCAGGAGCGGGGAAACCCGAGAGGTGCCGGTCATCAGTAATTCATGGCCGCTCCTTTAGGATGACTTCCTGAGGGCAGTGTCTCCTTACGGACGCTGACAGAGTTGCTTTTTGCGCCCGCCGTCTATGTGACCTACCCCTGTTGTTTGTGTGTGTGTGTGTGTGTGTGTGTGTGTGTGCGCGCATACATGTGAGGCACGGAGTGTATGTGTGTGTGTGTGAGGTAGAGAGATAGAAGTGGACAGAGCGTATGTGCATGTGCATGTGCACGTGTGTGTGCATATGCGTGTGTGCATGTTGTGGTAATATCGGTATAGGTTATGACAAACACACACACACACATATAGACAGCAGGTGGTATTAGTTGACCTGGTGGGTTTACTCCAGTGCGAGTGATGGGTCCCTTGGCTCATGTGATCTGCATGAAGAATAGTTTGATATTGGGGTCAGGTGTCAGATGTGATGACCAGCTGATGACAGACTCCTCCTTAGCTACCTGCATGGGGTGAGGCTCCCTTAGCTACCTGCATGGGGTGAAGCTCCTTTAGGCTCCCTTAGCTACCTGCATGGGGTGAAGCTCCTTTAGGCTCCTTTGGGCTCCCTTAGCTACCTGCATGGGGTGAAGCTCCTTTAGGCTCCCTTAGCTACCTGCATGGGGTGAAGCTCCTTTAGGCTCCCTTAGCTACCTGCATGGGGTGAAGCTCCTTTAGACTCCCTTAGCTACCTGCATGGGGTGAAGCTCCTTTAGGACCTGCCTGTCCTGCTGCCCATTCCACACTGCTATGAAAACAGTTTTACTTCTGCATGAAAGATTTGCTCTCAGGGTCCCCCTAGAGTTGAGAAGCGCAATAATAAACAAACTAAATATGCGTCTTTTGCTACAAGGTATGAGCATAACTCTGATACAATATAGAGGGAACGCACCGACAGCCGTCTGTAGAAAGAGATCTATGAATTCCTGACAATGGCAGAAGTGACGTTCGTCATGTTATGAGGTTTAAAGGTATGCCTTTAAAGGTGTAGTTCTTGATCAACAGCCAATCAAATACTCTGTAATCAAGCTCTCGATCATCTGGACTTTGTGTGTTCTTTTCAATCCCGGTTCTGCAATGATCCACCGTTGGTCAGTACAGTAGTACTGTGTATAAATGGTGTGCTAAAGTGCTGTGCACTTGTGCAGCATAACTCTCCAGATACTTGTGATTCGTGCTGTCTGAGCGTTTACACTCGTCCCCCTGCTCCCCTTTGCTTTGTGAGGATGAGAGGAGCAGACCGAGGCACACAGCCGCTCCCCCAGGCTAGCAGTAGCCTATTCATGAGGAACAAGAGAGACTCGCATCAAAGCAGCACTTTAAACACCACATGACAGGACAGCGCACACACACACACATACATCCCCCCCCCATCACCTGCCGTCGTTAAAGCTGAAGGTGATGCAGTGACACTGGTGCATGGTGGGAAATGGAGTTAAAGCTGAAGGTGATGCAGTGACACTGGTGCATGGTGGGAAATGGAGTTAAAGCTGAAGGTGATGCAGTAGTGACACTGGTGCATGGTGGGAAATGGAGTTAAAGCTGAAGGTGATGCAGTGACACTGGTGCATGGTGGGAAATGGAGTTAAAGCTGAAGGTGATGCAGTAGTGACACTGGTGCATGGTGGGAAATGGAGTTAAAGCTCCTCTGATAGCGCTCTTCTCTCCGGCACTGAGCGATGGAACAGAACTGCTGAATCATGCTTTCTGATGAAGGTGCCTCTCTCTCCCTCTCTCTTTCTCTCTCTCTGTCCACCCCCCTTCCTCCCAGAGGCACAAGAGAATATTTGCCTCTCTCTCTCTCCCTCTCTCTTTCTCTCTCTCTGTCCACCCCCCTTCCTCCCAGAGGCACAAGAGAATATTTGTGCTCCTCAGTGAGTACGTGGGCGCCTCGCTCCTCAAACCAAGCCTGACATGAGCCATCAACACAAACCCTCCGATGGCGCAATACTGAGACAGCATCACGAAAACCAAACACTACTGATCCACTACAGTAGGGGTGGACACAGGCACCACCCTGATTGGATCTGATTCATTTACAATTCACAAGCTAACAATTAGAGTCAATGCTATTCATGATCCTATTTGATTACAATTGGATGTTTAACGTTTAGAAAGCTCTGGAAGTAACACTAATTTACATCTGCTAATGGATATGGATGCAAATGAAAACAAATAGTGAAAAGCACTAAAAAAAAGGCTTGTACATACATTACCATCTTTTAGTTAAGGGAAAAGTTGGCATAAAGATGGCATACAATTGGTCGTAGTTAAAAATATTGAAAAAAGAAAAGTCTAGAGTTTTGACCTATACATTTTGCAGATCGACATCAAATAAGATATCAAATAAGAACAAGTAATACAAAATAAACTATTCATGGAAAAACTGAAAATATGTTTGGGCATCCCTTCGATTCACCAAAAGATCTAAGAGAATCTTACTCTGACACATTCCTGACATTCCTCCCACATTCTGACACACAACAACAGAACCCATGTTACGGTCCATGTTACGGTCCGCGTTATGAAACGTTCAGCGTGAGAGATGCTGCGATGCATAATTACTGCCATGATGGACACAGTGAGATTTACCTGCAGGATGTTACATAACCATTTACAATGGAGGATGCGCACCGATGCAGCAACTTCCACACGCTTCCAAAACCTTCTATTTATAACGTCAGTGGAAGTTGGAAATGACTCATTTCTACTCCAACTTTATTCTGGGCTGTTGCATCAGTGAGCGGGACGCGAGAGCGTCCGTCTTTAGCGCGCTGCATTGCGCTGGGTGCCTGGGCACATGCAGGACGCGAGAGCGTCCGTCTTCAGCGCGCTGCATTGCGCTGGGTGCCTGGGCACATGCAGGACAGGAGCATGTCTGGGCTGGCTTATGTAACGGGCCTGAGAGGTGTTACTGGAGATTGCGGAGCGCGCTGGGGAGCCGTCCCACGGACATCTCGACTTTCAGCTGCAAAGGCCTCTGGGTAGACTGCTGCTAAATGGCATGACATCACCACATCGCAACACACACACACACAGATACACAGTGTGTGTGTGTGTGTGTGTCTGTGTGTGTGTGTCTTGTGTGTGTGCGCATGTTTGTGTGCAGAGGGAAGGACTTACAGTTCACATTCAAGACCAGTTAACGATTGATGGATCATCTGATGGAGTGGCAGACAGAAGGGCTCATCTCCTCCTCACTAATTAACTGGCTGATTAATTTCACTTGACAGACATCAAATGGAAATCTAATACAGGGCCCATCCTGCTCTATTTCCCATATCAGAGTATCATGAGAGTGTAGGGTGAAGGTGATAAGACTGCTGTCGCTGCGCTCCTTGGGAGAATGGCACAGGGAAGGCCTGTAAACACTCAGAGTGGAACAAACTGACGTCCCACTTTGTCGCCTTGATGTGCGAGCTAGCTAACACTCCAATACATCACCGCTCTGTCTCAGTGCCTACTGCTGCAACTGGCTACTGGACTTCCTCTGTCAGAGGCCTCAAGTAGTACATGTTGGCAACAATATCTCAAGCAGCATCACACTGAGCATGGGGGCCCCCCAAGGCTGCGTGCTCAGTCCGCTGCTCTTCACCCTGCTGACGCATGACTGCACTGCAACCTACAGCAACAACCACATAGTGAAATTTGCTGACGACACAACTCTGGTGGGTCTCATCACCAGAGTGAGCAGCACCAAATTCCTGGGGGTGCACATCAGCGAAGACCTCTCCTGGACCACCAACACTGCATCACTGGCGAAGAAAGCTCAGCGCCGCCTCTACTTCCTGCAGAAACTCAGGCAAGCAAGTGCTCCACCAGCCATCATGACCACATTCTACCGAGGCACCATTGAGAGCATCCTCTCCAGCTGTATCGCTGTGTGGGGCGGAAGCTGCACTGAATACAACAGGAAAGCCCTGCAGCGCATAGTGAACACAGCTGGAAGGATTATTGGTGCTTCACTCCTCTCCCTGAAGGACATTTACACCACCCACCTCACCCGCAAGGCGACCACAATTGTGAGTGATGCAAGACACTCCGTTCACAATTTGTTTGATCTACTGCCCTCTGGGAAGAGGTACAGAAGCCTGCGCTCCCGCACCACCAGACTCACCAACAGCTTCATACACCAGGCTGTTAGGATGCTGAACTCTCTCCCCCCTCTCCCCCCGCCACCCTCAGCTACATAACATACTGGACTTTGGACCCACAATGGCTGCCTTGCACTACTCCACTTGTACACCTGTACAGTTTGCACACTTTGCAACTTGTCGTTGTCCTGTTGTCCTGAAAACACAACACTTCTGCTGCTCTTACATAACTTGCACCACTATGCCACTTGCTTACTTAGGTCAAACAGAACTACCTCAGCCATTTATTGGCCTGACTTTGCACTATTATATTGACTGTCTATGCACATTTGCACAATTTCAACCCAATTTTGCTGCTCTTATTTCTTCATTGTATGTGCCTTCTTACTTACTAATTTATTGTTTACTTGAATGTTATGTTTGTCTGTGGACTTAATTAGTAAAATATGTCTTGTCTTCACCGTGGGATAGTGAAAAACGTAATTTCGATCTCTTTGTTTGTCTGGGCATGTGAAGAAATTGACAATAAAGCAGACTTTGACTTTGACTTTGACTTTGACAGTGTGCAAGCTAGCTAACGCTCCGAAACATCACCGCTCCGTCTTGATGTGCGAGCTAGCCAACCCTCCAACACATCACCGCTCTACACCAATGTGCGAGCTAGCCAACCCTCCAACACATCACCGCTCTGCCCCAATGTGCGAGCTAGCTAACGCTCCAACACATCACCGCTCTGCCCCAATGTGCAAGCTAGCTAACGCTCCAACACATCACCGCTCTGCCCCAATGTGCGAGCTAGCTAACCCTCCAACACATCACCGCTCTGCCCCAATGTGCGAGCTAGCTAATGCTCCAACACATCACCGCTCTGCCCCAATGTGTGAGCTAGCTAACGCTCCAACACATCACCGCTCTGCACCAATGTGCGAGCTAGCTAACGCTCCAACACATCACCGCTACTTCTTGATGTGCAAGCTAGCTAACGCTCCAACACATCACCGATCTGCCTCAATGTGCAAGCTAGCTAATTTTCCAACACATCACCGCTCTGCCTCAATGTGCAAGCTAGCTAACCCTCCAACACATCACCGCTCTGCCCCAATGTGCAAGCTAGCTAACGCTCCAACACATCACCGCTCTGCCCCAATGTGCGAGCTAGCTAACGCTCCAACACATCACCGCTCTGCACCAATGTGCGAGCTAGCTAACGCTCCAACACATCACCGCTCTGGCCCAATGTGCGAGCTAGCTAACCCTCCAACACATCACCGCTCTGCCCCAATGTGCAAGCTAGCTAACGCTCCAACACATCACCGCTCTGTCCCAATGTGCGAGCTAGCTAACGCTCCAACACATCACCGCTCTGCACCAATGTGCGAGCTAGCTAACGCTCCAACACATCACCGTTACTTCTTGATGTGCAAGCTAGCTAACGCTCCAACACATCACCGCTCTGCCTCAATGTGCAAGCTAGCTAACGCTCCAACACATCACCGCTCTGCCTCAATGTGCAAGCTAGCTAACACTCCAACACATTACCGCTCTGCCCCAATGTGCGAGCTAGCTAACGCTCCAACACATCACCGCTCTGCACCAATGTGCGAGCTAGCTAACGCTCCAACACATCACCGCTACTTCTTGATGTGCAAGCTAGCTAACGCTCCAACACATCACTGCTCCGCTTCAACGTGCAAGCTAGCTAACCCTCCAACACATCACCGCTCTGCACCAATGTGCGAGCTAGCTAACGCTCCAACACATCACCGCTACTTCTTGATGTGCGAGCTAGCTAACGCTCCAACACATCAACGCTACATCTTGATGTGCAAGCTAGCTAATGCTCCAACACATCACCGCTCTGCCCCAATGTGCAAGCTAGCTAACGCTCCAACACATCACTGCTCCGCTTCAATGTGCGAGCTAGCTAACGCTCCAACACATCACCGCTACTTCTTGATGTGCGAGCTAGCTAATGCTCCAACACATCACTGCTCCGCTTCAATGTGCGAGCTAGCTAAAGGGGATCACATTGCACCTGCAAACGGCAGTGCTGCCTTATGAAACCCATTATTTTCAACGGCTTGCACACGGAAGAACTGGCCTGCCGCTGCGCCGAGCAGCTGTTAATCATGCGCTGTCATTGGTCATTGGTATTTTGAGCTTAGCTCGGCGGCAAACACAACAAAAGTGCTGTAAATCATAGGTATTTTGAGCTTAGCTCGGCGGCAAACACAACAAAAGTCTTTAGGTCATTACCTCAACCAAGAACAACGTAGTGGCGAGCGCAGCGCGTGCAATGTGATCCCCCATTAACACCCCCACACGCCCCCCTCAAGCACCGATTAGCCATTTCATTTTTTAGATGTTCATCATGGCAGAACCAGGGGTTAGGGGGAGCTCTGTAGAGAGAAATCCGAAAGGGCCCTTTAACATACAAAACTACGAGAACAAACACAACCACCACTGATCGACACTCTTTAAAAATTTCCATGCCAATTAAAAAGGAAAAATATCTGAGGCGATCCAGCTTTAGGCAAAAGAAGAGATGTGGAAAACAGTCATCACTCCTTGGTGTTTATCAAAACGGTGTGAAGCTCTTGAGACCAAGAAACAAACAGGCAGACAAACAAACAGCCTGCACCACATTAATGACCTGAGCTAACTGGAGCACATATGACATCTGAGCACTTCTGTGGCCCATTTGCCAGGCTAATATACGAGTTGCGTAACTATGAGCAACATTAAAACTGAACTGTGTGAAGGGAAAGGGGTTTGGGCTTCATCTGGGCCAACCTTACATTTTAGATTACATGCAGCAGCCACACTTACCCAATGGGACCTGCACAGCAGTAATTACAGGGACAGTCCCTGCTGGAACAGCCCAGGGTTCAGAGTTAAGTTAAGCTTTGCTCCAGGGTTAAGAGTTAAGTTAAGCTTTGCTCCAGGGTTAGGAGTTAAGTTAAGCTTTGCTCCAGGGATCAGAGTCACAACCTCCAGGCGTTCCTCTGGCGAGACCAGATCCACAAGCACTAACCCACCACCCGCCAAACAGTGCTGAGAGGCTCCGCCCAGGCCACAGAGTAATCGGTCAGCCTGAGGAGAGGACTGCTACTGATGATTATCTTCATTTTCTATTCATTACTTTCTCCATTTGTTGTTTGGCCAATACAATATGGTGTTAAGTCCATGGAGGGGAGTGGTTGAATGACAAATATACAGTGAAAGAGAGAGTGAGAGATATAGAGAGTGAAAGAGAGAGAGTGATAGAGCGAGAGAGATAAAGTGAAAGAAAGAGGGATAGAGTGAGAGATAGAGGGAGTGATTGAGCAAGAGATAGAGTGAAGGAGAGTGAGGGAATGATAGAGAGACAGATGTATAGTGAGAGAGAGAGAGAGAGCGAGGGAGCTGACTAACTGGGTCGCAGCACCCATAGGAGTTCTGATTTGGAACTGAGCAGTCAGGCTCATCGGAATAATTAACAACATGTCTCTTAAATGTGGAGATGTATTTCTAATTACCCTTCAAAGAGCTACAACTTCTGTCTGGAGACCACTGTCTGGATGTCTAGAACCAGGGGTGTGGGGTGTTATTGCTGTGTCACATACAGTACACACACACACACACTCTCTCTCCTCTCTCTCTCTCACACACACACACAAACATAAATCAAATCACGTCCCCACCCAAGGCTGGCACACCTTTGTACTGTGAACAAATAGCAACCTTTTGAAATGTTCCCACAGACGCTCTTCCCCTTTAGTCCTGCTTTTCCACTGCAAACACACACACACACACACACACACACACATGCTCACATGCCTCTGATGAACAAACGTCAGGCTGGGAAATGAGTGTTTGATCTGGGTATGACTGTGTGTCAATTTGGCTCTGCTTTAAGTTCAATTATGGATGAAGTTATATTTACTTCATTCACTGTGCCTTGGTATTATGCACTTAATCATACAGTGTTCATCCAACTAGTAATCCTCCATATTGGAAGCTATTAGAATTGTGCTGTAAAACAATACCCGTTTCCCTAAAGCCAATAACTACACATAGAAGTGTAAGATATGGAGAAAACCTCTGATTATATGCAGTTATTCATTATTTCAGGAATACTAGCTAGACTCTCTGTCCTGTAATATTTACAATTAAATATCATTATGGTCAGATACTAGAGGTGTTATTCAATATGTCAAGGTTCATTTCCTTTATGAGATCCTTCCCTATTGCTACTGTGTCGCTACATTAGATGCAGCCAGACATTCCAGTGCAACGTCTTTACCACCAGCTACTAGAGCATCTGTTCTGTAATGGAGTCCTTACCAACTGTTGCCCGCTCCATAACATTTAAAAGTCCATTTAAAGCGGTCTAACCCGGCTACTCTAAAGCGGTCTAACCCGCGCCCATCTCCACCCTCTCTGTGCCCATCTCCACCCTCTCTGTGCCCATCCTCACCCTCTCTGTGCCCATCCTCACCCTCTCTGTGCCCATCCTGACCCTCTCTGTGCCCATCCTCACCCTCTCTGTGCCCATCCTCACCCTCTCTGTGCCCATCCTCACCCTCTCTGTGCCCATCCTGACCCTCTCTGTGCCCATCCTCACCCTCTCTGTGCCCATCCTCACCCTCTCTGTGCCCATCCTGACCCTCTCTGTGCCCATCCTGACCCTCTCTGTGTCGTAACGTGGGAACATGGCCTTGTTTACCCTCTGTCAGGGTTCCAGGGTATTAGCACATCGCCGTGGTTACACCGAAAAGATTTGCGCCGGAACCGCGCCAAGCCTGGGCCAAAGCCAGCACCCGCTTTTGGGATTTGGGATGCCTCTGCAGCAACACTGCGTAACTCGGGTCGAGCGATCTGTTGGGATCACCCTTCCACCCTGGAAAAGCACACTGGACATGACCGACGGGGCTAATAGGATTCATTTCTCTCCACGCTGCGAAGGAGCGGCTCGCCGAGAGAACCATGGAATGTTCCGAGGCGGCATTTACACCACGCAGCTGTCAATAACTGCCCCGTTCCCTTATTGATCCATCAGCAACACCAATCACCACAGGACAGAACACCAACTGGCCACAGAGGGGGGAAAGGGTGGCCGAGAGACACACACACACACACACACACACAGACTTACAGTCAGCTAGCCGGTGTAGGGTGTGCCAGTAACTGTTTACCACTTTTTGTGGTGTTTTGGTACAAAGTGCCAAGTCAGTGTTTGTGTCCACTAAGATGCAGGTTAAACCTAACCACTGGGCAGAAATGCACACACACTGCTGTTCCCAGGCTGCGCTGTCGTTCTGCGGTGAGTGGTGTGCGTGTGTGGTTGTGTGTGTATGCGTGAGTGGTGTGTGTGTGTACATGTGTGGTTGTGTGTGTATGCGTGAGTGGTGTGTGTGTGGTTGTGTGTGTAATGGTGAGTGGTGTGTGTGTGGTTGTGTGTGTATGCGTGAGTGGTGTGTGTGTGGTTGTGTGTGTATGCGTGAGTGGTGTGTGTGTGGATGCTTGACTGGTGTGTGTGTGGTTGTGTGTGTATGCGTGAGTGGTGTGTGTGTGTGTATGCATGACTGGTGTGTGTGGTTGTATGTGTGTGTGTACATGTGTGGTTGTGTGTGTATGCGTGACTGGTGTGTGTGTGGAGGAGCCATGTGAAAGCTGGTCGTGTCTTGTGTGTTATAGTGGACACAATAACATGAGCCATATGCTGAGCCTGAGGATAGGGGAGTGTGTGTGTGTGTGTGTGTGCGTGCGTGCGTGCGTGTGTGTGTGTGCGTGTGAGGGCTCTGGCTTTGTTCTCCTCTGCCTGATACACGAGTCCCCGTGCACTACTAAAGTTACCCCTGAATCTGAACCCTACAGCCATCCTCCAGTCTGCAGACACACACACACACACACACACACACACAACACCTCTATGACAGAGCCAGAGCCTTATCAAGACGCCAACCCCCCCAACGTAACCCCCTCGTCCTCCCTGCGTCTGCTCCACCTGTGTGTGTGTGTGTGTGTGTGTGAGTGTGTGTGTCTGTGTGTGTGTGAGTGTGTCTGTGTGTGTGTGTGTGTCTGTGTGTGTGTGTGTGTCTGTGTGTGTGTGTGTGTGTGTGTGTCTGTGCGTTTGTGTGTGTGTGTGTGTGTGTCTGTGTTTGTGTGTGAGTGTGTCTGTGTGTGTGTGTGTGTGTGTGTTTGTGTGTGTGAGTGTGTCTTTGTGTGTGTGTGTGTCTGTGTGTGTGTGTGTGTCTGTGTGTGTGTGAGTGTGTCTGTGTGTCTGTGTGTGTGTGTCTGTGTGTGCGCATGCGCCTGATGTGTTATCCACCGATCGCCAGGCGACATGGTCATAGCAGCGCTGCCAGGCGACATGGTCATAGCAGCGCTGCCAGGCGACATGGTCATAGCAGCGCTGCCCGCAGAGTTCCAGTTTCACGGGCTGGCCAGAACCTGATAGCCCTCTCTCCTCTTCCTCTCTCTCCTCCTCGTCTTCCTCGCTCCTGTTGCCATGGTGCCTCCTCATCATGTGGACAGGCGCCCTGGCGTTCCGCAGGGTTAATCCCCAGGACTGCCCGCGCGGTGGTTATAAAGCAGTAACGCGCTGGACACCCTTACGGCCTACACACACGGCCGGCGACGCAACGGGCTATTAATGGCAGGTGACCGGTGTAATTAAGTATTAAGTATATATACTCTTTTGATCCCGTGAGGGAAATTTGGTCTCTGCATTTATCCCAATCCTTGAATTAGTGAAACACACTGCACACAGTGAGGTGAAGAACACACTAATCCCGGCGCAGTGAGCTGCCTGCAACAACAGCGGCGCTCGGGGAGCAGTGAGGGGTTAGGTGCCTTGCTCAAGGGCACTTCAGCCG
>NW_027468663.1:55323737-55341237 GCF_046254945.1 Alosa pseudoharengus | reverse complement strand
CTAACATGTTTGTTTCAGGTGCGCACACACACACGCACACACGCACATACACACACACACACGCACACACACACACACACAAACACACACACACACACACACACATACACACACACACACACACACACACACACGCCTGGCTCCATGCCAGTCTTGTTTGTCACACTGCACCCTAAGTAACACCTGGACAACTGCTCCACCTGAGTCTCTGGGGCGACTACATCTTCTCCGATGAGCTGCAACACTCCACTCTATTTTAGTCCCAACAATTCCACAGCCTCAATCAATCCCCTGCCACGGCTCATGTAGTCCGCTTCAGAAGGGATTATATTCCCATCTCTCGCAGGCTTCCGCTGTGCAGGATTATTACTGGCATATGCAAACACCCTTTTAACTCCCTTCATGTATTCATTAATCTGTACAGAAATAAACAAGCTGTTTAGGTATGCAGATGTAATAAAAATTGTCTCATGCAGAACTGAAGGAAAGGAGATGGTGTTGACCCTCTGGGGCACTGCTGAATAATGTGGTAAGAATGACATTTACAGTGAAACAAGCGTTGCCATGCAGCCAAGTCGTTCGATTTTTTTAAAATGTCAAGCTTGTATTCAGAGCAGTTGGTCTGAGCATTTTGTTGAACTAAGCCCACATAAACACAAACACACACAACAATCACTTTATCCACAAACACACACATCAACCACCATATCCACAAACACACGCAACAACCACCATATGCACAAATTCTCACAATCACATAAAACCCCCTTCTCTCTCTCTTTCTCACACACACACACACTCTCTCTCTCTCACACACACACTCTCTCTCTTTCACACACTCTCTCTCTCTCACACACACACACTCTCTCTCTCACACACTATCTGTCTATCTCTCTCTCTGACACACATACTCTATCTCTCTCACACCATCTCTCTCGCTCTCTCTCTCTCTCTCTCACACACACACACACACACACACACACACACACACACAGTGTCTAGATAGATAGATAGATACTTTATTGATCCCCAAGTGGAAATTCAAGGTCTCAGTAGCATACAGACATCACACACAACATGCACTTACAGCAGAAATGGTAAATATAAGTATAAACATATAACAAAACTCCACTGTACAATAGAGAAAGTAGAAGATAAGAAAAACAAACAAAACTAAATACTAAATATACTATATTAAATTAAATCAAAATGCACAGTGTGCTTGAGGATGATCAAGCATGAGACGCTTGCAGTGACAGGGCCGGGACTGGCCTGTAGTTCTGTGTGCATGGTAAGGTGCTCAAGAGAGTGAGTATCATGGTGAAGGTGCAAAAAGCACATGCACAAACCTTCTAATTACACTTCCTAACACACACATCTCAACAATGCATACATATAATTGCATACATACACACGTAGACACACACACAGACACATGTACACATACACACACACACACACACACACACAGAGACACGTAGACACACACAGACTCAATTGCTCTTATTAGGCCTGCCGGCATGTAGCATAAACCAACAAGAGAAAGTTGAGCCCCTGATGGAGAGGGACGCACATTATTCAGCAGGGCTTTGCATGTGTGTGTGTGTGTGTGTGTGTGTGTGTGTGTGTGTGTGTGTGTGTGTGTGTGTGTGTGTGTGTGTGTGTGTGTGTGTGTTTGTGTGTGTATGTTTGTGTGTTCTAATTGTGTTGTGTGTGGGGCGATGCTCTGGGCCTGCAGATAGACCTCATGCAGAGCACAGAGTAAACACAAAGCCTCCAGCACAGAGGGTATGTGTGTGTGTGTGTGTCTGTGTGTGCATGTCTGTATGTCTGAGCATGTGTGTGTTTCTCACACTCTCTCTCTATCCGTCTCTCCTCTATAAGTATGTGTGTGTTTGTGCGAGTGTACAGTGTAGTGTGTGTGTGTGTGTGTGTGTGTGTGTGTGTGGTCATAACTTCAGTAGTTTAGTGGTAGTGGTGAATCCAGCATTCTTGCCAATCCCAGATATGCATGCACGCACACACGCACGCACGCACACACACAAACACACAATCACCTCCCCTGACCCACCAGCTCACTAATCTGAGGTCATATAGGTCCTGCTGCTCTCTCAACTCAGAGGGACTCACCCTCACTATACCATCAATACACTCAGATACAGCACACACACACAGACAGAAAGAATACCTATGGAACTGTGTAGTGTGGATTTCAGTGTGTGTGTGTCTGTGTGACACACACACAAACACACACACACACACACACAGAGCCCTGCTCAACCCAACCCAAGCAGCCTCCGGCTTCTCTGCAGCTGCCCTAATCTAGGCCAAGCTATTTATAAAGCAAGCAGCCGAGAGAGAGAGAGAGGGAGAGAGAGAATAACAAAAGAAGAGAAAGACATGCGAAAAACAGGAGGAGACAGAGAGCGAGATGAAAGAGACTCGGGGGATGAGACTGAGTGAGGGAGAGATGCGAGTTAGGGAAGGCTAGAGTGATGGAGAGAAGGACATAAACAGAGGGGAGATAGAGAGAGAGAGATGGGGGAAAATGTGGGAATTAGTCAGTAGGTTGGCGGAGTGTAGGAAGAGTGTGTGTGTGTGTGTGTGTGGGGGGGGGGGGTTGACACAGTGACCATGAGAGGACAGATAGACTGGACCGGACCGGACTGCACAGCTCTGAGTCTGCAGACTGCACCCAGTTCAACTCAATTCACTCAGTCCCTCTGGCGTGGGGCGATCTTGATTCCCATGAAGATGTAGCATGGCTACACTGTAAAAAGTTTCTGTAAATTTACACCGAGATTCCAACATTATTCACCGGTTTCCTTTAATAAACAGGACTTTCCGGTCATTAGTAAGACAAATATGTAAAATCAGGCTCCAACACTGTTATTTACCACGCCCGTAATGTTTATTCTGGAACACACGTACTTCCTGTTATCTATTAACGTTACCTTCGTTCTGGTGATGGGAAGCTGTCTGCTGAGAGAAGATGATACGTTGGAATCATACCCAAACCCATCGAAAGCCATCAACACAATAAGGTGAGTTTATCTGTCACCTTTGACCAGAAATACAACGTTTGAAAGCACACTGGTCATGTTTATATTAAGTTGTATAATACAACATCTCTGAATGTTACCCTGCTGAAACGAAGTTAGTAGCAGTGCTATTCAGCTAGCCAAGACCGCGCTTTCGCCCTTCTTAAGCCATGCGTTATCGTTATCACTACACTTGTCGATCAAATTTTACGTTTCTTCATTGCAATCTGGAGCCATCTAAATGTATTGGTATGTGTAGGGTATGCGTAGTTTTTGAAAGTTTGACTCGCGGGATTTACCTGCTATAACACGTGCTTGCTAGCTAAGTCTGCTTAGCATCATCAGTTTAATAAACCAGTGGCCAAATAAACAATATGGCACAAACGGATCAGTGTTGACTGCTGCTTTCAGTGTTTACTTGTATGCATGGATTTTGCCCGTGCTGGTAATTACTTAAAGTTGTGTTAAGTCCTTCAGTTTAGAAAGCTAATGCTAGTTAGTAGCCTAGCTAGCTCTCCATAGCAGAGGTGGTTGCATGACACGCGTATGGTATTCCTCCCGAGTTCATTTGAGCTAGCGGCATGCAACAGGAAGATGTTTACATGTCAGATATGTGGGCATCAGTCCACTGCGTCTATTTATGTGAGCCATACCTAAATTCATGACAATATACCCAATATAGACCTTCCATGCTGTGTTCCAGATTGCCAAATAAAATTTAAGAGACATGCAGGTCTTGGATTTCCCCTGGGGATCAATAAAGTATCTATCTATCTATCTATCTATCTATCTATTTATCTATCTAGGTCTTTAGACGCACATATATAGAAACCATAAACAATGTGGTTTTGATAAGACGGACACTATTTCAAAAGCAAGCCCCCTTACTTTGCACACACATTCCTCACACAAACATCTTATCACACCCGCCTCATCACTTTTAATCATTCAACGGCAGACACACACACACACCTTCCATACTCACCTTGCAGACAACTCACATTCACTCACTCCTTACATACACACACACACACTCAGAGATTACATTCACTTTCTCACTCACACACATACACACACACACACACACACACATCACAAAGAGTTGTTGAGTGCCTTTCTTTTCTTTTGCTAAGGGATGTGCGACTGTAGCTGATGTTGAGTCTTCCAAGCCTACCTGTGACGCCTCGCCTGATATTACTAGGTATGATTGTTTTCATTCACTAGAGTAATAATGATCAACATATACATATTTAAATCAACTTTTGAATACTAAATGTTTTTTTTTTCTGTATTGAATTTTGTTTGGACAAAATCCTAAAATGAATCTAATCATAGTTGACATGTGGATCTATATCTTAAATTGAATATGATAAATTATTTTTTTCAGGTGAACGACAAGGTAATCATCAAAAGTGGATGGTCAGCATTGAATCCTTAATCGTTTGTGAAGGGTCCAACCTCGCCACATTTCTAACAGGCCTTGCGACATGTTTCTCCACCTTCTACATTCTGAATCTGCAATATCAGGAGGAGGCAGCGTGCACCCTTGAATTCATCCAGAGGTAAGTTCATGTCACACTTTCGAACCAGAATTTGTTTTATGTGTGGTATGTATTGGGGGGGTTGTGTAGTAGTCTACTATGTAGTTATAAGCACTACTATGCAGGATTACACCCTCTGTAGAGAGCAATCATGCATAGTACTGCTGTAATAACCACAGAACACTATACTTTTACTTCATACAACTGATTAAATCAAATATAAATGCAGTTACAGTAAGTAATAAATGTCAGTTAATTTCATTGTGAGAAAGTGTGTTAACGTTACAAATTCACATCCGATTCATTCACTTTGGCACAATTTTCCTCTACATGAATCCTAGTGTACCCTATCAGTTTTTGTAACTCTCTCTCTTTCTCTCTCTCACAGAAAAAAGGCCCAGAAGAAGCCTAAGAACAATCACTAATAAGTAAAGTGAATGTTATACTTGATTTCTCATGAATGTTACTTGATTTCCTCCCTGATTATCATTTATACTTATCTCTGTACTTTAAATTCTTCTGGACATAATCTGTCAGTTTATTCATTCTCACATGTACACAAGCCCAGTGCGATGCAATGATATTGATAATTATCTGTGATAATTATTCTGTATCTTATTTGATTTTGAAATAGTACTACTGTAGATAACATGTCTACATTTTACATACATATGTGATACACAAGCCTAATGCGATGTTTTTATTTTCCATGATAATTCTTTTGTACCTTATTCACGATTTTTGAAATACAACTAGATCACGTGTCTACATTTTACATTCATACGTGATACACGAGCCTAATGCGATGTTTTTGTTTTTCATGATACTTCTTTTGTACCTTATTCCTTGTTTTTTGAAATACGATTTTCAAAATACAACTAGATAGCGTGTCTACATTTTAAACGGGCCTAATGAAATGTTTTTGTTTTCCATTGTAATTCCTCTGTGTCTTATTGCCTGTTCTTTGAAATCCGATTTTCAAAATACTACTATGTATCTACATTTTACATTCATACATGATACACGAGCCTAATGCGATGTTTTTATTTTCCATGATCGATCCTGAAATACGATTATAGTCAGTCTACATTTTCCAAAATTACTATTTATCTTGCTTCATGTCCCTTCATCTTTCAAAAAGATTACTTTACTGTTAGACTGTCAAGTAAGTGCTGTGAAATAAAATATCTGTTAAATTACAAATAAGTAACTGACGTGAAAACATGGATTTTTATCTTTAAAATGTTGATTTGAGAGTGGATGAACTCAATATATGGCACTTGTTTCCTGAAATTTAAAAAAAATAAAGACCTGTTGTGTAACTAACGCGAAGATCACATTTTTTTCTTGTTACCCAACATGAAAATTATGTTATACAGGAATTTAATGTTATGGTAGTCTGCAGGTGCAGGGTGGTTAAGGACCATAGGCCTCAGTGAATAAATGTGATTTTAGGTGCTTTTTGAACGTAGCCAGTGTGGGGGCTTGGCGGATATGGAGAGGTAGACTGTTCCAAAGGGTGGGGGCAGCAACACAGAAGGCTCTGTCACCAAAAGTCCGTAGCCTGGAACGGGGATGACAAGCTGGTCCTTGCCAGAGGACCTCAGGGACCTTGGCTGGGAGTGATGCTGGATGAGATCGGAGAGGTACTGGGGAGCAAGAGCATTGAGGGATTTGTATGTAAGGAGTAAGATTTTGTAGGTGATGCGTGACTTCACCGGGAGCCAGTGAAGCTGCTTGAGTGTGGGGGTAATGTGTTGCCATCGCTTTGTGTGTGTGAGGATCCTGGCAGCCGAGTTTTGGACACGCTATAACACACCCCATAAAGGACACCGTTACAGTAGTCCAGACGGGAGGTGATGAAGGCATGTGTCAGAGTCTCCGCAACAGTGTCTGAAAGTGAGGGCCGGAGTCTGCAGATGTTTTTGAGGTGAAAGAAGGCGGATTTGGTGATGTTACTGATGTGAGCTTGGAGTGAGAGGTTGCAGTCCAGAGTCACACCCAAGTTACGCACTTCTTGGGAGGGCCTGATGGTAAAGCCATCTACGTTCAGTAAGACGTCCCCAACTTTCTTGGACAGAGACGGAGGGGCCACCACCATGAGCTCTGTCTTGTTGTTGTTGAGTTTGAGCAGGTTGGTGGCCATCCAAGACTTTATGTCATGCAGGCAGTGAACTAGTGATAGGGGAGGGAGATTAGTAGATGGTTTAGCGCTAATGTAGAGCTTGGTGTCGTCAGCATAGCAGTGGAAACTGAGCCCATGCTGACGGATGATCTGGCCGAGAGGGAGCATATAGATGGTGAACAGCAGGGGGCCAAGCACTGAGCCTTGGGGCACGCCGTGGTTGACTGGAGCTGGGGTCGAGTTGGAATCCTTGATAGTGATGTATTGCGTCCTAGTAAAGAGGTAGTGTGAAACCAGGAGAAAGCGGAGTCAGAGAGTCCTAAGTGTTCATGAAGACGGTGAAGCAAGATGGTATGGGAGACTGTGTCAAAAGCTGCAGATAGGTCTAGGAGGATGAGAAGGCTGATGAGGCCGTTGTCTGCAGCTATGAGGAGGTCGTTCATGATCTTAATGAGCGCTGTCTCCGTGCTGTGGTGGGGTCGAAAGCCAGATTGGAGGGGTTCATAGAGGTTATGGTGGGACATGTGGTGTTGAAGTTGGGCAGCCACCGCTTTTTCCAAGATCTTGCTGAGGAAGGGTAGGTTGGAGATTGGGCGGTAATTTCCAGGATCGTCAGGGTCCAGGCTGGGTTTTTTGAGGGTGGGAATGACCACAGCCGTTTTAAAACTCGATGGCACCACACCAGATGTGAGAGAGGTGTTAATAATGTCGGTCATGGTAGGGCAAAGTGTGGGCAGACACGCCTTTACCAGGGCCGTGGGCATAGAAATCCAGTTTGCTAGAGGTGGATTTAGCTTTTGACACAAGATCCATGACCTGGTCATTACTGAGTGGTGAGAATGAGGAGAGATAGCACTGATGTGGATGAGCAGAAGAGGTGGAGTTGCAGTCCTTCAGGTGAAAGGCAGGTGGACATGGGGCGCCTGTCTGACGGAGCTGCAGGTGGATGTCATCCACTTTCTGCTGGAAAAAAGTTTGGAACTTGCAGCAGAGTTCTGCAGCATCTTACAGTTGAGAAGAGCTGCTTTGGTTGATTCTGGTGTTTACTGATGAGAGTGGAGTAGTACAGAGTTTTAGCCCTGGAGAGAGCCTTTTTGTAATTCCCCACATGATCTTTGTAGGCCTCTTGATGTACAACCAGTCCAGATTTTTTGTACAGCCTTTCAAGCCGGCGCACAGCTGCCTTCAGATGGCAGAGCTCAGGAGTGAACCAAGGCGCGGGCTGGCTGAAAGTGACGGACCGAGTCTTCAGGGGGGCTACAGCATCCAGACTGTGAGAGAGAGCTTTGTTGTAGTGCTCAGTAAGGGCATCCACAGAGTAGCTGGAGGGGTGGGAGGCAAGATGTTCTGCCAGAATGCTCGACAGTACAGGTGTGGATACGCGCTTGATGTTCCTGAATGTGATTGTTCGATTCACACACAGTCTGGGTGGGGGCTCAGGTACCGAGAAGAGGATAGCACGGTGATCGGAGACAGCTAGGTCCAGGCATTGGAGATTGAGGGGAGTTATGCCAGTGGAGCAGACTAAATCCAAGGTGTGGCCTTTGTCATGTGTGGGGCCATGTACATGCTGCGTTATGTTTAAACACTCAAGGATAGATAAGAACTCTGTTGCAAATGGGCAGCTTTGTGAGTCCACATGAATATTAAAATCACCCAAAATTATGGTGGATGGGGACATGGGGCAGACAGTGGTGAGTAACTCTGAGAGTTCAGATAGGAACCCACTGTTGGCTTTGGGAGGGCGGTAGACAAGTATAACTTGTAGCTGTGCAGCCTCAGTCAACACAAAGTGCAGGCATTCGAAAGTGCTGGAATTTATGGGGAGTTCTTTGACCATGATGTCAGAATTGTATATGACAGCCAATGATGCCAATAATGATGGATATGGGTCTGGTGATGATGTGGATGGGTATATGGGTCTGGTAATGATGGATATGGGTCTGGTGATGATGTGGATGGGTATATGGGTCTGGTTTGAGTTTGAATTGTGGCATGAATGACACGCACATTGAATGGTTTTGGCTTATGTGTGTGTGGAATGTGCAGTGTGGATTAAACTGGGCCTGGATACAGTGTGGTTCTGGTCTGGTCTGGATTAAACTGGGCCTAGATACAATTTGGTTCTGGTCTGGATTAAACTGGGCCTGTATACAGTGTGGTTCTGGTCTGGTCTGGATTAAACTGGGCCTGGATACAGTGTGGTTCTGAATGTGGATTAAACTGGGCCTGGATACAGTGTGGTTCTGAATGTGAATTAAACTGGGCCTGAATACAATGTGGTTCTGGTCTGGTCTGGATTAAACTGGGCCTAGATACAGTGTGGTTCTGGTCTGGATTAAACTGGGCCTAGATACAGTGTGGTTCTGGTCTGGTCTGGATTAAACTGGGCCTGGATACAGTGTGGTTCTTGGTCTGGTCTGGATTAAACTGGGCCTAGATACAGTGTGGTTCTGGTCTGGTCTGGATTAAACTGGGCCTGGATACAGTGTGGTTCTTGGTCTGGTCTGGATATGGGCCCACGGTGTCAGATCCAATCTGGGTCTGTAGGCGCTGATGAGACAGAGTGTGCCAGCTAACCACACGAGTTAAACTGCTGATATGGGCTTAGTGGTGCACAGGTCAAGGACAGTCAAGGTCATAGGGGGAGGGAGGATGGCAAACAGTCATTAAATAATAACAACACGTGCAATAAAAAAACCCATCTCACTGCAAATGAAATATGATTGTAAAAGAGTCAAAGAAGAAGACACAGAAAGACACACGCACGCAGACAGAAAGAGAAAAGGAAAAGGTTTTTCATCTTTGACTTTGACACATATTTGGATGAAGCAGTTTGTGTGTAACACTTCTAAGGCAAATGGGTTCTTAATGAGTGCTAATTCTTGGTGAGGGCCAACGCTGTATAAAATGTGTGCTTGTTCTGGTCTTGGCAGTGGAGTGAGAACCTTTATTGCTCACGTTCTGGTCTTGGCAGTGGAGTGAGAACCTTTATTGCTCACGTTCTGGTCTTGGCAGTGGAGTGAGAACCTTTATTGCTCACGTTCTGGCTGGAGCTCTTGCTATGGGCTCTCGCTATCCGCTCGTCTGGCCCACTCCGAGAGCTTAGCATCACAGCCAGGCCGCTAAACACACACACACACACACACACACATACGTGCTGACAAACCAGGTCAAAGCTTTTGATGAAACAGATTCTCACATCGCTATGGAAACAACACCATCCAGCTGCCAGACACAACAAAATGAAGGGCTTATGAAGAGCTGGTTGTAACCCTCCCTTCTCTCTCTCTCTCTCTCTCTCCCTCTCTGAATTTCACTCTCTCTCTCTCACACTCTCTCTTTCTCCCTCTTTGTCTCTCTCTTCATCTCTCTATCTTGTTCTCATGCACATAGATGCTTGAGATAAAGCACATTAGAGTCAGTGAAATCAACTCGGTTAGTCTTATAGAGCGACAACACTGGCTTATCAGAAAAAAGTGTGTCATGGTAAATAAAAAAACAACATTTTGTTTTTTATGAATCCCTCCACCACCACCACCACCACAACAAAAGACAACAAAAATGAGGACACAGATGAGAGGCATGCGTGTGTGCGCAACACAGAGCAATTCACTGCAAATGCCACTGCAACCGTCCTGAGTCGATAAACACCCAGTCCAATATGAGGCCAGGAGAGATTTCCATTTAGATGAATGTGCCACAGACTGGTAATTGTGAAATCTATAAAAGTTATTCTAAAGGCTGGCCAAGGCTAATAGGCTAACACTGACCCCATTCCTTCTCCATCCTCTCCGGAGGGCGAGCTTTTTACCGTCTCGTATTATCATTAACATTTGCACAATAAGTGGATTTCTCAAAACTATTTGTTCAAACTGCACCACACAGCGGGCTGTCTGCAAAAGCATGTAACTTGCTCCAAATGCTTAGTGTGACATGTCCTTGCACCATTACTTACCCACAACGGAGTAAAAATGCTTAGTCATGTTTTCAATATAACAATTTCTGTAAGTAAATTTCAACTGTACAATGTTACACAATTGTGTATGTCGGAGAAACTGAAATGGCTTTTATCATGTGCACAAGTGACTAGATGATGGGGAGGTTGAACTAGTAGTTTTGAGAATTTAAATTCTGGCATCTTATCTTCGCCCTTTTGATCCAGAGCCCTCAGTAAGCACGCGGTAAACCATTGAGAACCTCGCAATGTCATTCTCTGTGTAGGGTGGCGCAGAGGAGAGACACACACACACACACACACACACACACACACACACACACACACACACACACACACACACACACACACATGAGTTTGTTTGCTCGCTCAGCCGAGCCCCAGGCTCAAATCACAGGGCAGTGTGAGTGACCTTCATTGCCCAGCGCTCCCTCATGCCCAGCACTCCCTCAAACATGCTCCCCTGCAGGACACACCACCCAAATCACCCACACCACCCCACTCCAATCACCCACACCACCCCACTCCACCCCTGAGTGAGCGATCTCAGTCACTACTTTACACACGTGGTGTAGGAATACCCGGAATACACACCCGAAACACACACAGTGATGATTGTGAGCGAGACAGAAAAGTGTGTGTGATGCAGCTCTGTAACTGGTTAGAGGTGTTCAGTGTTTCAGGAGTTCATGATTGACATCTGTTTACTTTTGCGTATTTCTATAATGCATAATTGTTGTATTCTTGCACTGGTAACGACTTTGACACTGTTCACTTCTGCACCATCACAAGGACAACATCACATGTGCAGCCTGTAGTGCTGTAATCGGGCCTTAAAAGTTAGGCCCGACAAGGCCCGAGCCCGACAGAAATCAGCCCGAGCCCGAGACTGACAGCTTTTTAAAAGCCCGAACCCGTTTACAGCCCGACATTATTCAAATGTCCAAATCTTAGCTCTTTTGCCTTTAGTCAAGAATGAGTCATTTATAAATTTTTTAACATCATTTATTCATGCCTAACGTAGGCTACGCCACTTGGAAGTTGAAACAAAGAAATAAAATAGCCTAAGTCCTCTGTAACATCATAACATCTAAGCACTCTGAAGTTTGCGGGAGCACTCTGAAGTTTGCGGGAACCCTCCCATAAACATTAATTAGTTCTTGCGCCAGCTCTTCAAACCCCTCGCTATTTACAATATTAAAAGGCCTAATGTCTTTACAGCGAAAGCTGACACACTTGTTCTCCGTAATCATTTGTTTCACCTTTGCAGGGTTGGGTTTTGTTGCTGTAACAAACAATGTGATTGTACAGTAGGTTGATCCTGAGCACTGGCAGGTGTGGACAAGCTTTGATCAACATTCCTTCAGCGACGAATTCCCTGTCATTCTGCAGAATGTTGCATCCTTCGGATTTCACATAGGCTAACCCACTGGCTTATTATTCTCATTATGCACATGCCAAAACTTTTCCACACCTCAGACTTTGCTTTCTTTGCCGGTGCAACTAAAACATAATCGCCAGAGGCCAGCCTCCGTTTCACCTCCTCAGCATCCATTTTTGCATCTTTCTCGCAGCTAATCGAAACGCATCACCTGACCGCTCATTTAGCCTCCCGCACAAGCCGGAGCGCAAGCCTGAGCCCGGCCTGAGCCCGCGTGAAATGATAGAAATTAAGCCCGAACACGACGGAACCCGACCGGTCCCGGCAAACATCTTTAGCTCTAGCTGCATCACAACACATACTAGACTACTGTGTTATTCCTTTGCACATGTGCAGACTGCATCACAAGGACACAGTGGACTACTGTGTTATTCCTTTGCACATGTGCAGACTGCATCACAAGGACACATAGTGGACTACTGTGTTATTCCTTTGCACATGTGCAGACTGCATCACAAGGACACATAGTGGACTACTGTGTTATTCCTTTGCACATGTGCAGACTGCATCACAAGGACACATACTCCTACTGTACTACTTTGCATTTTACTTCTTTGCATTGCTTCTGTAACCTGCGTTACTGAGAAATCTGGCATCCGTTAAACTCACCCCCATAAACCTCATTCCCGATCCGGGTCACGGCACCAATGTAACGTGCGTTGCGTTTAACCCGCGCGGTTCAGCCCTGCACACGCCCGGACTCAAACCTGTGAAACAGCAGCACCTCTTATCGGGAGTCGAGCGTGCTGACAATCGAGCTAAAAGCCCAGGCTGCTAGCTTTCATGCCAGCGCTACTCTTGAGGCGTCGGGGAGTGAGGTTTCATGCCAGTGCTACTCTTGAGGCGTCGGGGAGTGAGGTTTACTAGTGTTCCTAACGCACAGCTATGCTAGCTGGCATCTGTTACACTCACCCCCCTAAACCTCACTTCCGATCCGGGTCACGGCACCAATGTAACCTGCATTGCGTTGAACCCGCGCGGTTCAGCCCTGCACACGCCCAGAGAACCTGTACAGCAGACAATTGTACATCAAAAACTCCATGAACATATGACTAGATGTTATGGAGGCTGAACATATGACTAGATGTTATGGAGGCTGAACATAGATGTTATGGAGGCTGAACTAGTAATAAGAGCATTTGAATTCTGATCTGAGCAATGCACCAAAGTGACTGAGAGAAATAATCGTTCATCCATGCTGCAGTAGTGGTGTTGTGTGGTTATGCTAACAAGCTGTGGTAATTTTTAAGCTCTGTTAAAGAAGCCCTATGCAAGTCTGGTTATTCCTTCGCTGTTTCTGGGTTTTCACCTGATTTGGGCTCGCATTTTTCACGACATAGCTCCCCCTGCAGCTTCGGTAGCAAGTGACTGCTACGCTAAACCCCCACTAGTTAGCGAGCTAGCCATCAAGAAACCAAGCTAAACACATACAGGGCTCACAATAAAACGGTCGAGCAAACACATTGTTCAAGAGACTATCAAACCACATTACAAAAACTAAGTTCACCCAAGGGTAGGCTACTTACAATTTCAACAGCAACAAAGCCAAGTCGGAGTCCGTTTTGCAGTCTTCTTAGAAACTACAATCTGACTACATTTTCGAGGCCTTCCGCCGAGTCACATTCGGATTGCTTCGGTCCGGGACCAGAAAGTTGCATATTCGGTTTTTCCGCGGAGAAGCACTAGCGGGAGACAAAACACCCACCAAACGACCCAAAAAGTGTTGTAGAACCATCAGAACGACTCTCAACCTGCATAATTAAGGTCATTTTTGCCAGGGTTGCCAACTTTGGGTGTTTGGCTGGAGTGAGATTTTGTGAAGTCATAGTGCGTGTGCGTTAAATTTTTCCCTAAACCTAATTTTAAAAATGTCTGTCCCCTGACTTTTTTGCTATGTACAGTATAATCCCTGATTTAAGTTTCTTCAAAATGTACAATTAAATTATTGATTGCACTTGAAAACAAGACCAGTGTTTTAACCCCGTGGCATGGAAGGATTATGAGCCACTGGGCCCCTGGGCACAGACATGAAAAGGGCCCCCCTGCCCACCTGAAAAAGGTAGTAGCTCAGTAGAAAAAATTGAAAAATAACCCCTTAAATGATGTCTTCTGGCGAGCTTTGTGGAAAGAAATGGACAGATTGAGACTTATGAATGTGTGTATGAGTGTACGTATGTATCAGGGATGGAAATAGCCTAAAATATTTTTTTCCACCTACCATTGTGGCTGGTGGATTCCAAAATCTACCAGCCACTAGAGATACAGTATGAACATTTGATGAAAAATCATGACCAAAATGATCACGGTTATTGGTATTGCAATATGATTAAAATGTGCTGACTTTTCTTCTAAACCTACCATCAATGTTGGACAGAACTCATAATTGGCCTGCTCTTCATGCCCAGCAACAAATCTAAAGGTCAACAGAACAGCTATAGTGTCATAAAAGTGGTGTGGCTCCTTTAAGACCCAATCCACTGGTGTGAGTTCTGGAGCCATCCAACTTTATATAACTCTATACTATCCTACATCATCTGATTTTAATATTTTGTCTAGGCTACAGTATATTTAACATTTAATATTTATTTTCTATTTGGCCTGTTATGAAATTATGCATTGACCGATATAAGCACACTTTTTTAAGACACTTAAATACATGCATGCTTAGCATTTTGTGAAAACAAATCATTATGGCTACATCGACAAACTCTTAGCCATGAGCTATATCCTCTGGTTTTAATATTTACACATATGTAGATATTTAAGCACAGCTCAGTTTTAAGACACTTAAAGCCCAAAATTGGAGACCATATAGAAATTTGCTCCCATTTCAAAACCGGATTACTCTGGAACGGCTTATTGTAGGCTACAGGGGATTGCATTACACCTTTGTGTTCGGTAAGGTCTGCTGTTTATTCTGGTTTACGGTTTGTCATGTGTGGAACGAAAAGTTTGTAAGATATATTTCCTCCTATATGAATTGAAATGAGCGCAGAGCTCTAGTAGCCTATATGATTATTTCTTGAAAGTTTTTTTTTTTTCCTCGCGAACCGTTTATCGCAGCAAATAGCGGCTATAGCACCTTATAAAAGATGAGAAAAAGTTATTGCATGTGATGTCTGTAGGCTACTTCGCGAGTAGTTCCTAGAGAAGAATGGGCGGCCACACTTTATGTCGGTCTGCCTCATGTCTAAATAGCAGCGTGTTCCGTGAAGGTGTCGCGGACCGGATTAAAATAGCCTAGTCAGAGAATCAACAATCAGAGAAAACTGCGCTGAGAACGTTGTAGGCGGATATTAGACCTACCTGCTGTTGGTCTAGACGTATGCCTTAAACTCGTATCCTGTCATTTAGAAACAATGCTGTGGGCTAGTCTAGTCATCAACAAAAAATTAACGGATTGCAAAAAAAAAGAATGGATTTGGCGTGACATTTCTTGAGTGTGCGTGAGAGCGTGAGATTGGTGCTGAAAGCGTGAGCGTGAGGGCCAGATGCGTGAGAGTTGGCAACCCTGTTTTTGCTAAAATTGTTGCATAGGGCTTCTTTAAGGTCTGGCTGCGGGCTCTTAGCTTAGCAGGTGAGGACAGTGATTTAAGCAGAAGATGGCCTCGAGGAGCTGAGACTAATATGTTTAAGGGGAAAGGAGGGCAGCTAGAGAGAACCAGAGTGAGAGAAAGAGCCAGCGAGGGGAAGAGAAAAGGCTTTATATGTGAGTAATGAAGTGGGTCTGTCTGCCCAGAGACCATGTGGGCAGCATAGAGATCCATCAAAGACAGAGAGGGAAAGAGAGAGGGGAGAAAAGAGACACAGCTCTTAATATTTCTCCCTTCAGCTAATGCAGAAGAGGAGGCGGAGGGGGTGGGATAAAAGCCATTTTCAGGACTACTTTTTCAGGGGGCCTGTAAACTCTTCCTGAGCAGATCTTGGAGTGCTGTGCAGAGTGAACGCTGGGTGTACTGGGAATGCTAGGTACAATGGGAATGCTAGAGGCGTAATGGGAATGCTAGGAGTAATGGGGGAATGCTAATGGAATGCTAGGTGTAAATGGAATGCTAGGTGTAATTGAAATGCTAGGTGGCATGGGAATGGTAAGTGTGATGGGAATGCTAGGTGGAATGGGAATTCTAGATGTGATTTGAATACTAGGTGTAAATGTGAATGCTAGGTGTAAATGTGAATGCTAGGTGTAAATGGAATGCTAGGTGTAATGGGAATGCTACTGTAGGTGTAAATAGAAATGCTAGGAGTAGTGGCAATGCTAGGTGTACTAGGCATGCTAGGTGTAGTGAGAATGCTAGGTGTTTGCCTGAGTCTGGAGGCCTAGGCACCGGCTCTTGAATGTAGGTTACAATGTTCTGCCCCCTCCCACCCCTCCTCCCTTCCTCCCCATTAGCCCCTGCGTCTGTCAGATCTACAGACTCCTGTTTGTTCTGAGCTAGTGAAGAATACATCAAGGAGAGAGAGAGAGAGACGGAGGGACGGAGAGAGGGAGAGAGAGATGAGGAAAACAGAGCAGAGTGAAATAAGCCTCAGGGTTTGTGGTATTAGAAGTTTGCAGGAAAAGGTTATTTAAACAGAAACAAAGTTTATGGATGGCAAAGTCTGTAGTGTTTGAGTCTCTCTCTCTCTCTGCAAATGCATTCATTATTTGACTTACTGCATAACGCCAGTGAAATCCAAACTGTGTGTGTGTGTGTGTGTGTGTGTGTGTGTGTGTGTGTAAATGGGGGTAGGTGATTGTGAGGAAGTTAATTACAGAACTGGAGGCTTCTAGTTGCTGCTTAGATTAAGTAGGATTGACTCATGAGAAGGGAATTTGTGTTGCCAATTTAAGCATGCTAATGTGCTCTTTAAAATATGTTTTGGTTAACGAAGGAACAAGTGAGGGGGAGGTGATTGAGAGAGAGTGTGTGTGTGTGTGTGTGTGTACGTGCATGCGTGCGTGTGTGTGAGGGAGTCACGAGCCTGGCACTCTTAAAGTCCTGGCTATGCGGAGGATCTAATGGGATTAAAATAAAATTATTATTTTATTATTATTATTTTATTAAAACAGTATTTCTCTGTGTTCCTCCTCTACGCACCTAACCAGGGCCAAGTGTTTCCACATAACCACTCAGGCAAGGACACAACAACACAACAACGCAAACAGCACAACAACACAACAACGCAAACAGCACAACAACACAACAACGCAAACAGCACAACAACACAACAACACAAACAACACCATTGGAACATTGCTCATAAAAGTGGGCCTGCACATTGTCACCTTTAGGGGCCCTGGTACTAGTGGCCATTCCCCTCCAACTAGGAGCCTGTCACACACACACACTCACACTCACACTCACACTCACACTCACACTCACACTCACACACACTCACACTCACACTCAC
>NW_027468663.1:55296237-55321237 GCF_046254945.1 Alosa pseudoharengus | reverse complement strand
GGCGCCTATAGGGACTGATCCTGCATGTGTTATTTTAGAAGAGAAAGGATTCTTACAATTCTGAATGATTTCTTTATTTTCTGCACGGTGTGTGGTATATCCACATGTAGGGAAGACTAACGGTGTGTTTCCACACAACGAAATTTCGCGTCGCTCTCATTGAGGTTGAATGGAGACGAAATTCGCCCTAGTTGGGCGAAATGAAAGCGAATCGCCGAGGCAGGCGAAACAAAGTTGGCCAAAGTTTAACTTTATTTAAATGAGGACCAATCGAGAACCAATCAGGTACGCATCTTTGTGTTTGGAGGCGGGAGTTACAAAAAAGTCTGACCAAGATGGCGGAGACTACCTGAGCTGTAACACGAACATTTGTATGTGATTCAAATTTTTCTACACGAACATTGGCACTTGTATCAACACGAATTGTGGTTTATATGCCACACGAACTTAGTCAGAGCACATACACCACTAAATAGACCACTATATATGTTAGTTTAAGCACTCGATCTTTTTAGCTAGCTGACAGGCGAAATGCTAGTATTTTAGGACATTGGATTGCATTGTAAACCTAGCTAGACAGCTAGGCTACATGCTGCAACACAGGTATGAAATATATTATGTCTTATTGACCTTGTTGTTTCTATGAACATGAATTGTTGTCTATAGGCAACATCAACTTAGTCGAGGCATAAAGACCCCTGGATATCTTCATTAAGTACTTAAACGTTTGAATTTGCTGATTAGCCTAATTAGCTCGCTTGCCACCACTGGCTAGACACTGCAGTCAAAAGGTTAGCGGTTTCGCCGTCACGCCCACCAGGGGCGAAATTTCGCTGGCCGAAAACCGCGAGGTGTTTCGCTGTGTGGAAACACACCGTAAGGAGGTGTGTGGTATATCCACATGTAGGGAAGACTAAGGAGGTGTGTGGTATATCCACATGTAGGGAAGACTGAGGAGGAGGGGAGAACCCTGAAAGATTGTTTACTATACAGCAACTTCCCCATTTCTGTATCATGACACAATTACTTCTAACTGTTTCTCTTTTTTTGGTTTAATTGGCAACAGCAAAGCCCAAAGCCTAACGAAAGTCAGAAGCCTAACTAAAGTCACAAGATGATTCAGTTAAAGGAACACGCCACCCAAAATCAGTAGTGATATATGTTCTTACCGTAACTTTCACGAGTTGAGTCGTACCTCTCCCGCGTCGGTAGGTGCACTCAAACGCTCTGTCGCGCGGCGCGAATGTGTTAGCATGTTGCTATGCTAGCGGGCTCTGCCGTGGCCGTAGAGAGAGGCACATAGCAGTATTCAAACACCTCCACGTTTTACCTACTTAAATACAGTTGCACGAGTAGTTGATGAAAAATGTTAGGGCACACAACATGAAACGTGACGATTTTCCAAGCGAATAAACATGAGAACTACAATGTGTGGCGCAATAGCACTTGGGAGTACTTCGACCTATAGCGTGGTAATATTATTAACACCTAATTGTAGATCCTATCCACCACAGAGTTTAGAATCCATGCTGGATCGACCCTCAGCCTCTCCCTCCCCTCTGAGCGAGAGAGGCACACACACTAGAGATGCGCTGATGGGCTATTATTTCAACCATAACTGCATAGCAAAACTTATCATCCATCAGCCATCCATCAGCACCAAAGTTTGTTGACCAATTTTCAAAACGGCACCTGCCCACCATCCGCTGGTTGTTTTAATGTAGGCTATATGGGTGATGCAGCGCTGCTGACGTGAGGCTAGAAAGCCCTTGCCTGTTCTAGAAAGACTGATCTAATGCAGCAAATATATTAAAAGGCAAAAGTCGTACATTGGCTAGGCCTATCCCCAGAATATCAGCAGCAAACTCAGTCTCTGTCGCGCAAAACAGTCTCCAAATAAAACGCACATCGGCCTGTTGCCTATTCTGCCAGCTTGTGACAATATATCGTCCAAAATGCTTGATTGCATTGCATTCTCCACATTTTTAGCTACATTTTCATGTACCACATCAGCATTTTTGTTCAGTGAATCTTTTGTAAATTGCTTTACAATTACCGTCGGGCCCTTGTCAGCAGACTTCGGCTTGCCTCTTGCCATATTCACTCCTTGTCTTCCGATGTCATTTCTGAGTCATCTACAGATGTTCACCTCCCTAAATAGAACCAACTTCAACCTGTGTTATATCCTAGATGAGACTGCCTGGGTTATTTTGTTTAGATATTAGCCTATATATAAAACACATAATTGTAGCCTACCATTCAGGGAATAGGCATTTAATAGAGAGACAGAGAGTGATATGACTAAGAAATGACATTCAGCGATGGCAGTGCGAGATGTTCAGAACGTAAGAGCTAAAACTTCTACAAACTCACTAACATCCACAGCGGAAAAAGAAGGTAAGAAAAATAGTCGGAAAACTTAGATGTGTAAGGCAAGCAAGCAAGTTTGGCGGTTGTTACTAAAAATGTGAACATGCACGTTGCATTGTTGTGCGGTGGACTTTCAGAATGAATGGAGTCGGAGTTTCTTTAATATCGAGGCGTCATATTTGTCCGATGGCCTGCTATAAAATGAATTGCAATGTCTGTCTGAAAAAGACGCGCTCGTGCAGTCAAAATGAATGGGAGTCTTCAGAACAGGCTTGTCACACTCTAAAAAACATTGGGTTAAAAACAACCCAATTTCAACCCATCCACTGGGTAAATAGTGGTCGAGCCCAGCACTGAGTTATATTAGCCCCGAAAATTGGGTTGTTCGGTTAACCCAATGAGTTGGGTTGATAGTCTAACCCAAACATTGGGTTATCGTAACAAAACTGTTAGGTTAAACCTACATAATTGTTGGGTAGGCTATTTTATACAACCCAGGATTTATATTATTTTCACTGTCATCTCTGGGTTATGCTGACCTAATTTATGGGTTATTCTAAGTATCTTATTTTTCTCCTTAATCCAATCACTATTAATTGATAATAATTCAAATAAATGTTTGCAAATCATTAATGTTACAATATAATGTTTTAAAATCCATCCAATGGGCAACAATAGCCATGCAATGAAATAAAACAGTTCGACATTTATTTATTTGGCAGTTTATTTTTTGAACAGATAGCTAGAAAAAGCTTGTGATACTTCCATGAAGGCAGGCAGATTCCACCGTCCGTTTTGGGGATCACCCCTGTGAATCAAAGAAAAAAAAAGAGTGCATTAATCACTGTTATTTACAGAACTTTATCTCAAGATTTTCATGAACCATTATCATTGAATGATGTTGACAAACATTAAAAATCCACCAGGAGACAAAATATTAGCGCAACACACTCGGAAACCATGACCACCTGTGCAGTTATAATAACTTGTAGCTTCTAGTTCTAGATGCTAACTACCGGGTAGCAGCTAACGTTATCTAGCACTAAATGACTGTCTGATAGTGCTACTACAACCAGAGACCGTCTTCTCTGCTACAACCAAAAACACCCAGTAACGTTAAGTTACATGGCTATAATATGAAGCTACCCTGAATAAATTAATAAGATGTTGTTTGCCATTATTATTACCGTATGTGTGGCTTGTGAAGAAACTAACATTACCTTCAACTGTGTTGGCTAATATTAGCTGACAAACGTTAGCTGCAACCGTAGTCTAGGCTACAACCACCACGAAGCATATTTAATTAGCATTGATGCTAGCTATATCGTCTGCTAATGTCAACCAGCTTAGTATGCTCATTTTAGTTCGTTGTAAAAGTTCGTTTTGTTTCTGTCAGCAGTTCATACCCAGTGAACAAAGAACTATGTTTTTATGAGTCTGTCTTTGTGTATATTTAACATGAACAGTAATCGTAAGTTAATGTTAGCTAACGTTAGTTAGCATGAATGACACAATTGTTAACCTGTTTGAGGCTGAACGAAATTGGCAGGCAGAATATCCATTCATATCATGAAGGGTAGCGTCTACATCTCTGGGTGGACTTTTAAAATCAGTCTGGATAAAACATTTTAAAAAAAGTTAAAGATACATACCTTACGAAATCGCCAGATTTCCATTGCTTGCTGACAGCTGGTGGACTGGACGGTTGGAAGAATAACGATGTTTTTTCGAACTCTCAAATAACTATGCAGCTGTGTTAAAGTCACCCAGGTGCTGGGTAGTGTACTCCACGTCAGGTGGGAGAGAGGAGGGGCGCTGTCCTAAACTATCAACCCAACAAGCTGGGTTACAGAAAATAACCCAACATGAGTAAAAACAACCCCACAAAATGCCCTGACAGCCTCAACCCAACGTTTGGGTTGAGAAAATAACCCAGTATTTTTTAGAGTGCAGTCAACCTGACATAACAGTGTGTAAAGTAGCCTATAATGTGAATGACTTGTTATTTTATCAAGGATTTCTTTCTTTTTGCAAAAAATAAAGTACAATAGGCATTAATTAGTAGGCCAGGAGCATGCTGAAATTATGTGGCAAATTGCGTTTTTTATTACAATGATAAAATTGTAAAAGGACGTGACCGAAGCTGAGGCAAGCCAGGCAATAGGCCTATAGGCCCGACGGTAATTGTAAAGCAATTTACAAAAGATTCACTGAACAAAAATGCTGATGTGGTACATGAAAATGTAGCTAAAAATGTGGAGAATGCAATGCAATCAAGCATTTTGGACGATATATTGTCACAAGCTGGCAGAATAGGCAACAGGCCGATGTGCGTTTTATTTGGAGACTGTTTTGCGCGACAGAGACTGAGTTTGCTGCTGATATTCTGGGGATAGGCCTAGCCAATGTACGGCTTTTGCCTTTTAATATATTTGCTGCATTAGATCAGTCTTTCTAGAACAGGCAAGGGCTTTCTAGCCTCACGTCAGCAGCGCTGCATCACCCATATAGCCTAGGCCCTACATTAAAACAACCAGCGGATGGTGGGCAGGTGCCGTTTTGAAAATTGGTCAACAAACTTTGGTGCTGATGGATGGCTGATGGATGATAATTTTTGCTATGCAGTTATGGTTGAAATAATAGCCCATCAGCGCATCTCTATTGTGTGTGCCTCTCTCGCTCAGAGGGGAGGGAGAGGCTGAGGGTTGATCCAGCATGGATTCTAAACTCTGTGGTGGATAGGATCTACAATTAGGTGTTAATAATATTACCACGCTAGGTCGAAGTACTCCCAAGTGCTATTGCGCCACACATTGTAGTTCTCATGTTTATTCGCTTGGAAAATCGTCACGTTTCATGTTGTGTGCCCTAACATTTTTCATCAACTACTTGTGCAACTGTATTTAAGTAGGTAAAACGTGGAGGTGTTTGAATACTGCTATGTGCCTCTCTCTACGGCCACGGCAGAGCCCGCTAGCATAGCAACATGCTAACACATTCGCGCCGCGCGACAGAGCGTTTGAGTGCACCTACCGACGCGGGAGAGGTACGACTCAACTCGTGAAAGTTACGGTAAGAACATATATCACTACTGATTTTGGGTGGCGTGTTCCTTTAATGCCGCAAACAACATTACACGTTCCACTCAGCGCTAACACTCTTAAATGATTGGGTTAGTTAACCAATCATCACACAGCAAGCAGCCTGGGAGCCAGCTTGGACCAGCTCTGATGCCAAGCCAAGAAAGAAATGTGTTTTATAGCCAGCTGTACTTCATATGTCCTAGTGTCCAAAGCGCTGTGTCTTATGTTTTACCATATTCATCATGCCATTTTTTAATATGTCAGCATCTAGGCATAGCATAATGTGAAGACTATTGTTCAAGTTACGAAAGGTAATTCACACACAGTAATTGCTTAAGTTTTTTAGGCAAACAATTCTATAGCTAGATGTGTGTGTATACTTTATAGAATTGAATTTTTTTGATTATTTGGAAGTCTAATTTGTCTTTTGGCACATATAATATGAAATATATACTGCGGACTCAGATGTAGGATTATTGTGTGACATGACATGAGAGAGTGTCTCCATCTAGAGGCTCTTTCTGGGACTGTACAAATGTAACACATTTCTAGTGAAGTCAAGTGTTCTTTTCTTTAACGAGCCTAAGCCTGACAATAATATGAAGGGGAAATAGAACATATAGCCTAGGCTACTATTCAATTAAATAGCCTAACTAACAATACTACAAGCCATTCTGTGAATAAATCTCACTTAGATAATCGTATTAAGCCTACAATAGAATACTGTGCTTTGCCATTTTGCCTGACAAAGTATGGAGTCACTGCACAAAAATAAGTGAAACAATGACTTTTGGTCGTCTGATATAGTTTAGAAACAAATGTAGTAAGGCCCTGGGCTAGCCTGTGTGTTGATTTGGACGTGATGCTTTGTGTATAAAATGTCTAGGCTTGGTATACTAAGCTACACGCAAATAAAAACATAACAGCGCCTCTCAGTCACTGACTAAACCAGTTAACAAGTGGTCGAGAAGACAGGCAGCTCGCTGTAACTCTCACCTCAAAGCTCCACTCACAGTTATAGTAGCCTAACACTGGCAAACATTAACAGTTGACATAGGCTTTATTTCACCCTGGAAGTAAAATCTTATCTTATATATAAAAAAAAAACATGTATCATATGGGTCTCGTTTTCAACAGTGCTTGTACGAGCTGGAAATACGAGGCCATAATAAAGTTACATCAGAGCGGACAGATAAAACGAGCTATTTAAGCTTGAGCCGAGCCGTCACGCAGCATGAGCACGAGTATGAGTAAATTACATGCCAACGAGACAAAACATGAACGATAAGGTGTCAGTCCATTAATGTTTGACTAAATTTGAGAATTCTTGTTCTAGGAGAACTACAACAACCTGTTACAGTCCTTCTCCAGAATATCACTTACCAGTGACTATAGTGATCAAATGGACGTTTTCCGATAATGACACTCTAGTATGATGACGTCGATCCAGTTTAAACTTAACAGAAATATTGTAGGCTATAGCGTGTGATGTAATTCGTGTTAATTTAAGCGCCTGTTGATAGAAAGCGCATCTTTTCACAAGATTATTATAGGCGTAGCTACAGCCTACCTCACAGGCAAACTGGCAAAGCGCAACCAATGATAATTCAGTCCTTATAGTAAGCCGACCAATCAGCGCGTCGACTTATAATGGAGGGGAGGTTAAAACTGATGACGCAAAGACAAGCGCTTGAGCCAAACAGTGATTGTAGCCTACAGCCTCTGTTTTTTCTGCAACTATTTGCGTAGCCAATTTAGGCTATACGCGTCATAATATCTGAAAATCTTAATAGCATAACTTTCAGACAAAACAATAGAAAGGTGAACAAACAGCCTTCTATGAGCAGATGGGTTGACATAGGCTTGGTTCTCATGTGTTTTTGGTGAACACTGATTGCTCATCATCATTAGGCTATATCAAATGCCCTCAAAAACAGAAAACGAGCTGTTTTAAACATGAAGACGTCTGAAACTTCACTCTTAAAACAAATGTGTTGAAAACAACACAACTTGCGTTGTTTTTAACACATCTCTGTGACCAGATAGGGACAACACAGTTTCTCTCTCACACACACACACAGTTTACTTCTGCTGTGCCATCTAGTTCTGTCTAATGTCACACAAGCTCTGGGTGTGTGTGTAGGCCTTGAGTTGACTTTTGAGCTTACCCTAACACTCAGCTTATCACAGACATACCCTGCCAGTCGGGTGTAAAGTCACTCAGCAAGAGGCTTAATGACAGGTCTGCTGAGGGATGGAGACGGTGCATCCCAGTGTGTCCCTTCATAGACAGGCACAGCCCGCTGGGAGCCTGCGTTACCTACAACAGGGATTTGCTATCAGTGGTCCGTGAAATCATGGCTGGTGGCCCCTAAACATGCATGAAATAATATAGTTATCGTTAATAATATAGTTTATCAATAATATAGTTTGGGTATCACTACCTTCGATTCACCAGTGGTCCTCAGCTTTCTTCCTTAATGGGGATCCCGAGGTCACCGGACCTACAGCCAAACCCATGACATCACACCGGTGGGTCACCGGACCTACAGCCAAACCCATGACATCACACCGGTGGGTCACCTGACCTACAGCCAAACCTATGACATCACACCATCACACCTCTGGGTTCCCAGCATGCTCCTGCGTAAAAGTGGATCACTTCCGGCAAATATCCACAACTGCTGGGAAATTACCGGAAATTACCCTTTATGCTATTCCAATGGGCTAAAAGTGGTAAGGTTGCTATGATAGATACTTTATTGATCCCCATGGGGAAATTCAAGGCCCAAGGCCTATGCTCATTGCTATCGCGGTGTTGCTTTCTTATTTCTGTTGTACTGCAGGAGTGAGAACCTGTTCTGATGGAGAAGTGTTATGTCATGCAGTGACGTTTGCATCACGTTGCTCATTTTATTGTGGTCATTTGGTGTGAATGTTCTGCACATGACAGCCAGCTGTCTGCTCTGGGAGCTTGAAGTGGCCATTCAACACCCCCTGAAGATGATTAGAGTGGCACATCAATGCCCCTGTGCTGGGTCTTCATCTTCGTTTATGGGTCTCGGAGGAGAAACACTATTTCCCTGTTCAACGGATCTCACATTACAAATCACAAAAATGTATAGATTTATAAGATTTATAACTATTCTACAGTGAAGCAAATAGACAGTGAAACATGAAAAGTCTTTTAAGTGGTACTTTTAAACGTATGTTTACCAGCTGGCTTTACATTCTGACATAACTGAAACAGATGCTCTGAGAACAAAAATATTTCAACAAACAACTGTTTGTTCCTGTTTAAATTGTTTAGTAAATAGCATTTTTAAATGGCTCCAATAAATTGAACCAACTGTATTGGTGGACTGTCCATTGGTTGTCCATATCGGAACGAGGTTAGTCATATTCCCAAACACAAACTCACTACAACTTCCTTCAGTTCTAATAAATCCTTGAGGTATTAATTATATGGTAACACTTTACTTGACAGTATCGACATAAGAGTGACATGACACTCTGTCATGAACACATGACACTGTCCTGACACATGAACCCTAAACCTAACCCTAACCTCTAACCTCTTACCCTAATCCTAACCCTAACTCTAACCCTAACTTGTTATGACAAAAATCGAATGACACTTAATGACAGAAGCGTTGTCATAAACGTTTATGACTTGTTTATGACATGTTCATGACAGTGTCATGCCACTCTTATGTTGATACTGTCAAGTAAATTGTAACCAATTATATTAACTTGTGTCCAATGTGTCAAAAAGTTTTTCCAGTAGCCTACTCATACAGGCAGCTTGCAGTTCATCCTCTTCTATTATATTAACATGTTGATTCACAGAGCAGACCTTGATGACCAGCATGGCATGCCAAAACAGATGACCAATGGGGACAAAAAATGAGTAATAAATTAATATTTGACAAGTTATGACATCAGTACAATAAAATCCAAAACCATGAACACAGCAAATATTATTCATTAAAGGCTTTCAATCTTCATCTGTACCTGAACACCCACATTAAATACTCCAAAAAGAATGGAATCGTTATTTCTTTAAGACAAACAGCATCATGAAAAAGCCACACAACTTAAGAGCGTACCTGCCCACAGCACATGAAAATCAGAGAGTACTAGGCACTTGGAAATTATGGAGACCACAAAGGTTAATTTGACATCCAGTTGAAGAACTTCCAGGATAAGGCAGTCTTAACAAACGCTTGCATCTCATTGGTCAACACTACTTCCTGGAGTAGTGATGCGCAGCAACACATTTCTCACTCACAACCTCAACAGAAAACTTCTTGGAAACTATTTGCACTTCATCAAAAGCCACTGGTAATGACACTTATAAAAACAACTAATCTGATCCTCACGTTCTCTTACTTTACTACTCTGACTATTCTCCAAACACGAAGGAAGGAGGAACAAAACCACAAACACTGAATTTTTCCCCAATACATAACTGCTTTGGAATGTGGCTTGATTTCAAAGTCATTCATTTTTGCAGTACCATAGAGTGTGCTGACATCTCATGCAGTACCATAGAGTGTGCTGTGCTGACATCTCATTCAGTACCAACTGAGAGCCTGATTCGTCACCCATCCCACTGTCTCAGATCACCTCTGTTTTTGTATAATTTCATCTTTGTTCCTGGTAGCAGCTTTTGTTTTTTTAAATCTCTCAGGGCTTTCTGTACACCGAGGAAGGAACTTAACAGGAAAGACAACACCACACATGTCAACAAAGCTTTCAGCTTGGTGAGTTACAATAACACGTTTAAAGTACCTGTCAAAAAACAGGAAGTCAGGGAGAGAGAAAACAACCAAAAAATGACACGACTAAACAGCGGTCCCTATTGGAGTGGCTTGTCTTCTTACAGCCAGTGGGCCGAGGTAAAGTATCCAGGTGTGGTCAGTGGAGACGTATCCAGGTGTGGTCAGTGGAGACATACCCAGGTGTAGTCCGCACTACGTGGGGAATGCGACTGCACCACAACAGCTCTGTAGATCAGATGAATAATGAGGAATGGAGAATAGTCTTTTCTTCACTCGTCTGACAGTGTAAGTGCTCGATTTTTTTAAGACAATGTTAATTTTGTTTTTTAGTTAAGGGGGTGGCCTATTACCACATTATAATCATGGAGTCACCATGACAACAGTATTCTACGTGACTTCTTGCTTCTTTTGCAACAACAAAAACAACATGTTCTGTTTCTCAAACGTCAACAGTAAAATCAAAGACTTCCTGTCAGTCTCTGCTGAGGAAGGAGGTACCGCCCCTGCCCACAGAGCGGTGGGGTGAGACGCCTGGGGCCCGTCGGACTCCAGCTCCAGCTCCATGAGGAGGGGTAGGTTTGGTGGGGAGAGGGGGTGTGGAATGAGGGGGTGACACCAGCTTTGGCTCCGTGCGCAAATGAGGTATGGCCAGAAGAAGGGGAGTGGAATGAGGGGGTGACACCTTCATTCAGGAGGATCCCCGTTAGTCTGTCTTCGGCTCGTAGGCTTTCTGGGGGGCGGGGACCCCCGTTAATCTCTCTTCAGCTCGGAGTTTTTCTGGGGGGTGGGTACCACGGTGACGTGCTCCTGGCTCACAGGGAGGGTTGCCGGGGCAACGCTGTCATTGTTGACCAGCGCGCCGTACGAGAAGGAGCCGTTGTAGTCGGGTTGAACTGCCCAGCCCTTGTCATGAATGGTGGGAACGCCTGCCATTGAGAGAGAAACACATAAACACACAACTTAGTGGGACATGCTAAGGAGATGGCTATCCGATGAGGCCTCGTAATGGAGTTTCAAATACAAGCATGTGTAACCGAGGTCGTTATTCGTCCGCCGCTCACAGCCCTCGAACCCGCACACCTCCACACACACCGGCATGGGAGTCGAACGCTCTAAGCACTGAGCTAAAAGCTCAGGCTTCCAACTCAGCGGTTAGAAGCATTCTGAAGGTTAGGGGTGTGAGGATTTACACGGGCAACTAGCATGCTAGCTCAGTTCGCCTCCGTTACACATGTGAGCTCCATTAAGAGAGGAGGGTCATTAGGGTTAGCTCCCCTATGATGAGAGTGTACACTGGACACAGCTGATGAAGTACAGACAAAACAGTTTCATTTGCTGTGGCGTTCATGACTTGGGCCACTGTACAGCACTGGGGGACAAATGTCTAGTGTTAATGGTGCTATATCAATCAATAAAATGAGGGATTACCAAAACTACTTCTGCTTTATGTTATCTGTTAATGATTGACTGATGAGGGAACGGCAGAGGACGAGGAAGTTGAGGAGGTTAAATTAAGGCTGTGTTCACACCTTATCTGTTTCGCTGGTACGAACAGCAACCCCCCTTCCCCCACAGATTTCCATTTTTAAGACTGTTAGCATTTTAGAAAATTGCATATTGATAGTGCATATAGATAGATGTACAACTATCTATCTGTATCTATCTATCTATCTGTCTATCTATCTATCTATCTACCTACATCATCCATCAACAAAAACTCTTTCATACCCATTATCTATCTATCTGGTCAGCTAGCCACATCAGATGCTGTGTGTGTGTGTGTGTGTGTATTTGTTAATGATGAGGGAACTACTGAGAAGGATGACTGTGTTTAAAAGAATAAATGAGGGTTTGCCAGAACAACGGACTGCCCTCTGCTGACCTTGAACCATGTCCATGGTGACGTAGGGCTCGAACGCTTTGGCCTTCTTGCGGTTCTTGGTGATGAGAAAGACCCCCAGACAGCAGATGAAGCATCTGGGGAGGCAGTCAGACAACCAGGTCAGATGACACGCAAAAGCAACGGCCTGATAGAGCTAGAGGGTTTGGAGTGGACCAGTCTGGGATCCATGCCTGACCCATGCTAGAGGCAGATCACATCACCTTCACATGTTGCTGCTTTACAGTGCTACATATACAGTATGTAACTCAAGCTACAAAAACATCCATGTGCTATGGAGTCCATTTTACACAAGCTCAGGCCCAGATAAGATGGTGGTATTTTCTGTATCATGTCTCAATACAATTTTGGCTGTTTCATGGTTTAAAGTTTTTGAATTGAGTATGAAACTGTGCACATAGACAATGGTTATCAGAGGTTTTCCTGAGCCCATACAATGATTTTCTTCACAGAAGCAGGTCTGGTTTTGATGCAGTGCCATCTGAGGTCCAAAAGACCACAACCATCCAATATTGCTTTTCAGCTCTATCCCTTGTTTGCAAAGATTTCTCTGGATTGTCTGAATGTTTTCATCATACTATGTCCTGTAGATGATGAACTCCCCAAATCCTCCACTGGTATCAAATTAAAAATTAACATTTGAAATAGTCAAATTTGTCATTTTCAACATTTGATATGATATGTTGTCTGTGTCCTTTTTACAACTAAATATGAGTTTAAGAGATTTGCAGATTATTACATTCTGTTTTTATTCGCATTTTACAACATCCCAACTTTTTTCTGATTTGGGGTTGTACAAAACTATCAACCTCTGTAGCACCAGTGCTATGAACAAAAAAAGTTAAAGGTACACTATGCAGTTTCAGGTATCTAGAGTTCCCCTTAAGAGTCGCGATATATATATATATTTTACTTTGCCGTTGTAAATGGTCTACTTCTCATGGCTTGTTCCCCCTGTACACAATGTAAATGCTTTTGAGGAAGCAAAGGACTAACAACAGGCTAAAACTTTCTCCAAAGAGCTATATCTACTGACAAGGTAACACGACTCTCACAAGATGTCTTTGGGTCGGCAATTATTGAAGTTGCATTGCTGGGTCTCTCGTTAGCGACTCGCTACGGCTATGCTCTACTGCTATACTAGGTGAACGATTACCCTATTACAAGTTCGTTTACCATCAAATTGGCTTCGCAGAGGTGAAAATCTTGCATAATGTACCTTTAACGTACAGCCCTGAGTGAGATCTCCTTCAGTATTATTCTTAAATTTAATTATGAACTTGAAGAAACCTTTTAATATCATCCAGAATAAAATATTCCAGATGCTTGAAGAGTTTCCACACGACACCATATCTTGCTTTTTGCAAGTTGCGCCATTATTTCACTTTGCCGCCTGAAATTGAAATTGCTGAAGCATACTAAGCTAACTCACCCCAACAGGAACATGCAGATGTGGAGGATGTCTTCATGGTTAAATTCCAGATAAAAAATGGTTCCTAGAGAGAGAGAGAAACAGAACACCCAGATGAGATTCAAACCGTGATATCAAATTTAAATTGAAATTCACACCTGGATTAATTGAAATCAGGCAGAAATAATGTTTACAGAAAAAATGCTTTCTATTTGGGTCATTTCTGAAGATCATATTGTAAACAAACCAAAATATATTGCAACAGTTTATTGTGAAAGTTGAAGAAGCTGAATCCAGGTGTGGTTGGATTTCTGAAGCTGAAGAAGAATATCTCACCTGATACAATAGCGAAGGTTGTGGACAGGATGTAGTTTACACTTGCAATAAGCGACGAGTCGTACAGGCACGACGCCTGGGACAGAAACCTGAGGTGACATCATAAAGGCATTTCCAATCACATCGGGGAACTAAACACACATACATGACTGTAGTGTTAAAGGCTGATATTTAGCCAATGTTTTAATCCAAAGCACCACAGACTCGCACTCGCATTCGGTGACATTGCAGCTCATGTTTTCCCTAAATAGTAACAGACTTTTCTAAGTCCAACCCTCGTTTAACTCAATAAGACCTAAAACGAGGCGCGGAACAGCATCCTACTCTAACCAGCGCATGAACTGTATAAGTGTTTCTGAGTGGAGGAAACGTGCCTGGCTTGGAAGTTGACGGTGGCGACCATGCAGACGAGCATGACGTAGAAGATGGGGTATCCCAGCTGCATGGAGCCCTGGATGCTTAGCACCATCATCCCGGCCACAGCTTTCACCGTGATCACCGTCACCGACCCTGAGGACAGCAGGAGACACGAGAGACAGGAGAGGTCACAGAGGAGAAGGTCACAGAGGAGAAGGTCGCAGGAAAGGTCACAGGGTACCGTGTCTGATCAAAACCTCCTGTATGCAAAGTAATTGCCTGCAATGTGACCACACAACAGCTTGATACCATGTGAGCAGGTGCGCATACACCATTAGTGCAGGGGAACTAACTAAGAGGACACACTACAATGCCTACTGACTTCTACTTCTGCCACTTTGTAAAAATGCAGCTGTGGTCCTTGTGGTGTTCTTCTTTGTGTTTAGCAGGAGGGAATGTTCTTACAAGCAGTGAGGCCAGCATGAGGAGAATGGTGGTATTCTAGAATGTGTTTAGCAGTGCTAGTATGAGGATGATGGTGGTGTTTTGGAGTGTGTTTAGCAGTGAGGCTAGCATGAGGAGAATGGTGGTATTCTAGAATGTGTTTAGCAGTGAGGCTAGCATGAGGAGAATGGTGGTATTCTAGAATGTGTTTAGCAGTGAGGCTAGCATGAGGAGAATGGTGGTATTCTAGAATGTGTTTAGCAGTGAGGCTAGCATGAGGAGAATGATGGTATTCTAATGTGTGTTTATCAGTGAGGCTAGCATGAGGAGAATGGTGGTATTCTAAAATGTGTTTAGCAGTGAGGCTAGCATGAGGAGAATGGTGGTATTCTAGAATGTGTTTAGCAGTGAGGCTAGCATGAGGAGAATGATGGTATTCTAATGTGTGTTTATCAGTGAGGCTAGCATGAGGAGAATGGTGGTATTCTAGAATGTGTTTAGCAGTGAGGCTAGCATGAGGAGAATGGTGGTATTCTAATGTGTGTTAATCAGTGAGGCTAGCATGAGGAGAATGGTGGTATTCTAGAATGTGTTTAGCAGTGAGGCTAGCATGAGGAGAATGGTGGTATTCTAATGTGTGTTAATCAGTGAGGCTAGCATGAGGAGAATGGTGGTATTCTAGAATGTGTTTAGAAGTGCTAGTATGAGGATGATGGTGTTTTGGAGTGTGTTTAGCCGTGAGGCCGGCATGAGGAGAATGGTGGTGTTCTAGAATGTGTTTAGCAGTGCTAGTATGAGGATGATGGTGGTGTTTTGGAGTGTGTTTAGTAGTGAGGCTAGCATGAGAATGGTGGTATTCTAGAATGTGTTTAACAGTGAGGCTAGCATGAGGAGAATGGTGGTATTCTAGAATGTGTTTAGCAGTGAGGGTAGCATGAGGAGAATGGTGGTATTCTAGAAAGTGTTTAGCAGTGAGGCTAGCATTAGGAGAATGGTGGTATTCTAGAATGTGTTTAGCAGGAGGGAATGTTCTTACAAGCAGTGAGGCCAGCATGAGGAGAATGGTGGTATTCTAGAATGTGTTTAGCAGTGAGACCAGCATGAGGAGAATGGTGGTATTCTAATGTGTGTTTATCAGTGAGGCTAGCATAAGGAGAATGGTGGTATTCTAGAATGTGTTTAGCAGTGCTAGTATGAGGATGATGGTGTTTTGGAGTGTGTTTAGCCGTGAGGCCGGCATGAGGAGAATGGTGGTGCTCTAGAATGTGTTTAGCAGTGCTAGTATGAGGATGATGGTGATGTTTTGGAGTGTGTTTAGCAGTGAGGCTAGCATGAGAATGGTGGTATTCTAGAAAGTGTTTAGCAGTGAGGCTAGCATTAGGAGAATGGTGGTATTCTAGAATGTGTTTAGCAGGAGGGAATGTTCTTACAAGCAGTGAGAATGGTGGTTTTCTAATGTGTGTTTATCAGTGAGGCTAGCATGAGGAGAATGGTGGTATTCTAGAATGTGTTTAGCAGTGCTAGTATGAGGATGATGGTGGTGTTTTGGAGTGTGTTTAGCAGTGAGGCTAGCATGAGGAGAATGGTTGTGTTCTAGTGTGTGTTTAGCAGTGAGGCTAGCATGAGGAGAATGGTGGTGTTCTAGTGTGTGTTTAGCAGTGAGGCAAGCATGATGAGAATGGTGTTTAACATAGACTATTATGACTACTAAATAAGGGTGTTTAGCCGGAGGGATTAGTCTTCCCCAGCACTGAGGCTAGTGTGAAGAGCATGATTGTGTTCGAGTGTGTGTTTAGCCGGAGGGAGTGTGCTTACCCAGCAGTGCGGCTAGCATGAGGATGATGATGAGGTAACTGGCATTGCGCTGTTTGTAGAAATAGAGCAGCAGACAGAAGGCGATGATTTCAAGAAGCTGGGGGAGAGGGAGAGAGGGAGATAATCATTCATATGCATATGTTTCTTCATCATTCTGTTTTACTTTATTATTTTAATACCTATACTACTCCATATTGTTTTGGCAATACTGTAACTTTGACAGACATACCAATAAAGCTTATTAAATTTGAATTTGAGAGAGAGAAAGAAAGAAAGAAAGAAAGAAAGAAAGAAAGAAAGACAGACAGGGAAAGTGGTAGGTAGAGATAGAGAGGGAGAGAGGAAGAGAGAGAGGGAGAGAGATAGAGAGAGAGAGGGAGGGAGAGAGATAGAGAGATGACAAACAATACTTCAGCATGTGAACAGTTCCCTTCTGACAGTAACTAATGTATCAACAGATAAGTACAAATTCCAGCATATCTGTGTCAATGTCAACACATAAGCTTAAATGTCACTTTATGGATAAACTGGGTGCAGAGTGCATTGACGGTGAGCTAGAGATAGTAAACTTGAAGTTTTACCAAATACAGTAGGAATGGCCATCCAATCACATGCTTAATGATGTTCTCTGCATTTAGCTTCTCGTGGGAGTTTGGTCCAAACGTCACAAAGAGGTAGGTCCCTGCCGCGGCCAGAGCACAGCCCAGAAAGGACAAGATGTACCGCTCTACCACACACACGCAACAGTGTCAGATCAATATGTACCACTCTACGACACACACACACCACATGCAACAGCAGTGTCAGAACAACATGAACTCCATTTTATCCAGACTATACAGGCCTAGGCTGCAGCCATCATACTAGCTTAACAGGCGTCACTGAGCAATAACTCTGTTGTGTGCAGTCCCAGGAGATAAGGCAGTCGGAGTTAAAGACTAGGCAGGCTGCCAGCAAGGGCAAGGCCACATGCCCATACAGGTATTTGCATAGCAAGAGAATCATTTCCATACGCTCCAAAGGGACGAGTTAGCAAGCGTTTACTCACTTAAAAACTCCTTAGCCTTCCATTTCTCCCTCAGGAATACAAAACCCAGGATGGAGCTCGCTATTGAAATGAAAGACAAATTATAAATAATAGATTAAATAAAAAAGATAATCATGTTATCAGCATGATAACACACTTAAACAACCCAGAGTATTTACTGCATGTCCGAATAACTGATGCCCCCCCCCCCCCACACACACACACACACACACACACACACACACTTAAACAACCCAGAGTATTTACTGCATGTCCGAATAACTGATGCCCCCCACCCACGCACACACATCCACACACACACACACACCCACACACACACACACTTAAACAACCCAGAGTATTTACTGCATGTCCGAATAACTGATGCCCCCCACCCACGCACACACACCCACACACACACACACACACACACCCACACACACACTTAAACAACCCAGAGTATTTACTGCATGTCCGAATAACTGATGCCCCCCCCACCCCATACTCACCAATGACCGAGACTGCACTGAGAGGCGCTATGAGAGATATAGGAGCAAAGGCATACGATGCAAAGATGGTTCCCTCTCCCACCAGGGTGATAAGTAGCCCACACCACCAGGTCTTGGTTCTGTAGAAGGCCCGCTGGTCTTTGGTGCCAGCCTGCACGACATGGCCATATTTCTGTGAGAACACAACAAGGAACCAGACAATTAAATTCAACTTGTTTTTATGGCACTATTAAGAAGAATATTGTCTCTCGACAGAGCTAATGACTTATGAATCTAATAGAAGTGGCATAAGGCAATGCTGGTAAGGGAAATGTCCCTTCTTCTAACGGATGAAACCTTGAACACTCTTGATTTGCTTCAGGCCATCCCAGTAAGGAGGTACCAGAGTAAATCAGTAGGAGCAAATGCACTACTATCTGACAGCTGACCAGCTTAACTCAAATATACAATCGATCTATAAAACATCTATATACAATGCTCACCTGAATGCTCACGGCAATGCTGACAAGCACGTTCCCAAATATTGCAAGAAGTGTCCCAATGAGGTTTTCCTGTAGAACACAAACCCACATCCGAATATTACTTATATGACTACACAGGTCCGAATAAACTTACAACAGGAGACACAGACACAGACAGACAGACAGACAGACACACAGACAGACACACAGACAGACACACACACACCTCAATGTTACTTTAAGAAGAAACAATGTTTAGCAGCTTCTTTTCAAACACATCAAAAAAAAGGCCACTCCCAAATATGTAAAAAGTGTAAAATCATTCAAAAACAGTTTATAAAACCATATGTCCAGGAAGTGGCTACAATCAATAACTTGCATTATCAAAGGAAACAGAGGAACCGCGGAGTAACCCCAACTATCTTCTAGGCGTTTCATTTTGTTGACACGTACAATTGCAACAGACGTAATACTTTGAGATGTATCAATGCTAAATCTCAGGTAACCTGCTGTTTACCGTGTAAGACGGAGGACCGTCGTCGACAGGATCTGAGAAACCGCCATCCTCTTTGGCAAAGGTTGCCATTCTTATATGAGATAGCAAACTACTACTGCAGTGTAGCCAAATTCTTTGAAGACGGGGGCATTACAAGTCTGGTCGCAGAAAAATGAAAACCACTCGACAAAGGAGTTCAATCGTCAGACATGACTTTACCCAAGTAGGTTTACACTGTAAACGCCATATTGAATATCCTGTTTATCCGGTCTACAGTACTTCTGCGATGTGACGTTATGTTTGCGTTGTATTTTTTAGAGGTTCTGCCATCTAGCGGACTGACTGCACATGTGCAACATAAGATACTTAAAATAAATCTTAGTTAGCGATACTGTATAAACATGCTTAGTTGTGTTGTCAGTTAAATTAAATGTGTCTCTCCACTACATTGTTTTTACATTCTAGCCTAGGCTATGCTAGATTCCCGTGGTCAATCAGTCTTGTGAAGACATGACAGCTCACCAGGCTGCGTATTCAGGTTAATCACAACTGGCATATTATCTATATCCAGAATGTATAGGCCTATACAAATCCATAAGAATAGTAGTGGGCTATGTTACTGATGTGGTAGTTTTCAGATTATGCAAATACATCATTAATTTCGCAATAATTAAATTATTTGGCGATGCTCATGATAAACAACACCACCCTTCACATTCCTTCTCCACTGAGGGATGAATGACTGACAATGGAATGGCGTCAATCACATCAGACCGTAAAATTACACACATAGGGGACGCCAGTGATCAAACGGCCATCTGCGTCACTGTTTCCATACAACTCCTCCATTGAGCAATTCCAGGGAGTTGCCAAGCATATGATTGAAATGTTTACAAAACCTTTTCACATAGGCCACACATCATGACGCAGAATTTTTAACGAATATGTAGCTCCACCAGAAATCTAAAATCTAATAAATTGTTTATTTAAGTCATATGAGAATAACTAGGCCTAGGCCTATAATGTTTTAGGTGCAGTGTTGCAATTTTTTTTTTTTTTCAAAAAGAGTGTGTCATAACTTATGACGTTGCTTTCAGACGGACGTGTCCAGTAGATGGCGCCAAGTCCACACTTCTTTTGGTCTTCACCTTAGGCCTATAGGCTACTGGTTCTTTAAGGTCTAGGTTTACTCGTAAAGTATACAAAACAAAAGCGTGAACTTTATGCACATTACAATTTTAAGTTGGTAAGTCTACATTTAGAAAAATGGTAATGATAACAATAATATCAATAACAATATCAAATATCAACAATGAAAACCACAAAAAATCCCCACAAAAAACATAAATATAAAAAAAGCATTACTCTAAAAAGTAATTAATTACTTGTTCCTGTAATTGTACTGTTATGTTATGATGAGTGTTCCTCTTGTTCCCTGTCTCAAGGCGTTCCCTTCCCCAGGTGGAGGAGCATACCTGGCCCGGGGGATCGTCCTGTAGGTGTGCCACCACCTGAATGAGTTTGATGTCACCGCACAGCTTAGTGGAAATGTACTCCTTCCTTCCCAGGCTGACATGCACGACACTCAGAAATGATCCTGAGGAAGGAGATCCAGAAGAGAAGAACTTGATAAACTTTACTATTCATGAAAATGAAATGAGGAAAGGGATATTAACGGCTGAAGTCATTAGGCTGTGGAATCAGCCCAAGCAAAGTTTAATCACGCACATCCATGTGTTTAGGGTGCAGGATCAAAAATGTTACAGTTCAAAGAAAGATCCGCACACCGGGGCACTCCCATTACAGTTTTTTATTATTATTATGATTTACAAGAATCAGCCCAGCCTCCTCGGTGTTCTGAGCTCTATAGGTGAAAAGATGACATTTCATGACATTTCAAGTTTAATGTCATCTACTGCACATTTTTAAATCTCTCGTTCTCTCTCCCTCTCCCTTCCTTCTTCCCTCCTCTCTCTCTCTCTCTCTCTTTCTCTCTCTCTCTCTCTCTCTGTGTGTACACTTTGATGACATTCATATGTAGGCCCGGCTGTCACTTGCCCAAAGCACCTGTTACCTCATTATTTGCTTCATACCAAACTGACATTAATCTACAGTATATTAAAAGAGGTCGGCCTACTTTAATCATGATAATTGACAAGGGAGCATTAAAATGGCAATTCCAATAACGGTTGGTGACAAAATTATGGCAATACTGGACTGTGCTAACAGTGCTGTGGCCGCTCTCTCTCTCTCTCTCTCTCTCTCTCTCTCTCTCTCTTTTCCCTATGTATGAATCATTGCGGTGACAGTGCATCAGTTAGTTGGTTTCATTAATCATCTAAAAAACATGTGAAAAATGCACTCGTCTCCAAGTGTAATTCTCCAACCCCAACAGAAATATGTAATGACACATTATTCACCATGTTTAAATTGTTGGCTTTGCTGTTTGAAATCCCCTTTTAACAATTCACAACATTCACAACCCATACCCATCAGTTTAGAAGCTTCCATATTTGTTATTTAAATGATAAATTAATAAAAAGAATAAATGTCAACACAGAAGACATGCAATGACTCATGTTAAGATATTGCAATTATTATCTTTGAACACTGTTGCCATTATTTACCATGATCTTTGGAAACTGACCCCTTATTGATTATCTGAGAGGAACTGCCGTGAGACTACTGACTATTGTTTAGAAGCATGAGCACGCACCATATGAGACACAAACTGTGTTATGCAGTTATTTTGTTCAAACGATGATGTCCTAATTACAGTGAAACATGCCAACGACACACTTAACATATGTCATCATAAAACGATGTCCCCTTTGGTGTGTCTCCAGGACTCCAGAGCATCTCCTCTCTGCCCCCTGTTCTTTCCCCGGCCGCGTTTCCATGGTATGAAATGTCAGCAGGAGCCCGTGGGCGCTGGAGCACCTGCCTGTGACATATACTGCCTGTGCCTCCAACATTCCTGCCCTCCCATGGGGGCCTCTGTAGCCCCGAGGCGCTGCTTTCCTCTGTCCACTGGAGCCTTTGCTCCATCCTGGGGGCCATGGCTGCACGGGGGCTAGCCCAAGACTCTGAGCTGCACTGGGGTCAACACACGGAGAGGAGTGGGCCAACCTGTCTGTCCTCTCTGGGTGTCTCCCCCGTAGTCTAACCACCCAGAGAGGCCCCTCAGCCTGGGGTGTATCCCCGTCACCAGGCCCCAAGGCCATAGGGACGCACCGGGCAGCCACTTCATTAGCAAAGTCCCCTGGAATCTCAGCAGTTTACTGCCTTTATATGAGGCTAAGCCTCTCAGCCAGCCGTCTCCCCATGCTGTCTTGTCATAGCAGTGCAGGAGAGGTGCCACAGGACGCTGGTGCAAAGGAGCTTTTTCTTTTATTGCTGTTTTGCTTTTGTGTTGGACTCAATCAAATCATGAAGCTTGCACAAGCAATTCACCGCATTTGCAGGTCGTTATTGCAGATAGTTTCGGGTATGAACACAACAGCGTATTCATTCAGTATTTGAAATGAATATATGAATATAATAATAATACAATATATATAATATAATAAGAATATAATAATATAATACAAGATTATTTTGAGCATTAAAAGGGTTTGTGGATTTATGCTGTTTCACGCCATTCTGTTTTGTGTGCAGTGGATGTTACAAGTCTCTGAGTGACCGTCAGGCCAGGATACCTGCAGACGCACACCGATCAGATGATTTCATCCTGTTCCAGATAGTTGGCCTCATTGTTAAGCAGCGACATGACACATGAAGGAGGATTTCAATCCTTTTTTCTGCTTGACTGCCTGACAGTGGTCCTAGATCCTGTCACACACACACACACACACACACGCACGCACGCACGCACACGCACACGCACACGCACACACACACACACGCACACGCACACTCTCTCTCTTCATGTGTGGGTGTTTTTTCCTCATATACATAGGAATGTTCGAACGTTACGATAAACTTGTTAAGGAAGTACTGTACAGTCACATCAGCCAAACTGGTTTTAAAGAGCAAACAGAAAGCCAGTGACTAATCCATGCCTACCAGGCTCACAATATCGACTTTCTCCGGGTGAGAATGAGCCAATGAGCCGGGCTTATTGGATGCCACCAGACCTGCCTTTTTCTCCATTTTTTGAGTTTCATTCCATCACGTGTTCACGGGCTGGTATGCTCGTTCGTTGGTGATGTAGTTGCCAGGCAGGCTGGGCTGAAGTGCGGGCCTGCTCAGACTTGTCGGCCACTCCCCAGGGACCGGTGGCATTGACCCCCAGGTGACGGTGACATGTCAGCCCAGGGCACAGATTTAGAGTACATATCTATGGTTAATTACATACACATACTGTACCTCTGCTTTTGACACAAGGATGGCATGATCACGGCACACCTTCCTACTTTTATTATCTTTAGATGTGATTGAGATATGACATTTTCAACATAATAAGACAGAATTGTACCATCCCAATGTTAAGTGACTCATGCCATTAATGAAGATTATGGCATCACCGTGCTCACTTACGATGATCCACATTATTATTCCTGGATAATGAGTATCGCTCTGGAGAGGGCAGGTTGTCATAGTGGGGAAGACGTCAGCAAGAAACAATCGCTGCATTGCGACCTCACCTGCAGCTCTTCAGCCTTTCTTGCCCAGTGCTCGTCCCTTACTGTAATAAGTACTCACTTGGGTCTGATGAACATACGTGTCTGTATTATTCACCATTATTATGAATGTGATCTGTTTTGGACACATGATTTGCAGAACAGGGCCTTTGGTCTTGGAGGAGGCCTGTACTCTCTGAGTGGCCTTAGTTCCCCATTACACCTGCCAGGTGAAGAGCTGACCTCAGGTGTTCTAGTTCCCCATTACACCTGCCAGGTGAAGAGCTGACCTCAGGTGTTCTAGTTCCCCATTACACCTGCCAGGTGAAGAGCTGACCTCAGGTGTTGCATACAAGGAAATCCTGTCATGTTGAACTGCAGGTCCTGCAGACATCCCATATAGACAAAGGCTGGAGGAGAAGGTGAGGCAATTGTTCAGGTGTAATAAACATAAAATGTTAAAGTTGGTGTAGCGAAGGGAGAGACTAGTGACCCCACCCGGCCTCAAACCTGTCTCCGGGGAACTAAACCTACAGCTTGGCCACAACACCAAAGAACTATTTATTTATTGTAACCAGACTGTGTAAAGATTAGCAGACTCGTGTACCATACTGTGTACCATATTACTACACTTCACAACTCTGCACTAAGGAGTTTTTAAAAATGCAAATAAGTTTTGAAAATTGTATTGTATGCTGCAACGTACACCCTGTTCCCACCTGTTCCCACATGATCCCACCTGTTCCCACATGATCCCATATGCTAGAATGAAAACATACATGATTTTTGATATTTGCTCGGCTCAGTTCCTGTTCATCTCATGTGTTTGCTGCTGATAAATTCCTTCCCACTGAGTTAATGTTGTGTGACCTCTTGGCTGCAAACTGAATTGAAATCTTCACAAAAGAAAGTGGACAGAAATAGACATTTTTCAGAGGGCATGGAGATCACATCACACAGTTTGGGTGCAACCTGAGACCGTTGTCTTGTGTGTGAGGTATGCAACTTTAGCACTCACTCCAAACACCCACTCCTGTCCTCTCCTCTCTTCTCTCCTTTCTCCCTCTCCTCTCTTCTGTTCTCTCTGTTTCTCTTTCCTCTCTTCTCTTATGTCCTCCTCTCCTCTCTTCTCTCCTTTCTCCCTCTCCTCTCTTCTGTTCTCTCTGTTTCTCTTTCCTCTCTTCTCTTATGTCCTCCTCTCCTCTCTTCTCTCCTTTCCTCTACTTATCTCCTCTTCTCATGTCTCTCCTTTCCTCTCCTCTCCTCTCCTCTTCTCTCCTCTCCCTTCCTGCTCTTGTCTTCTCTCCTCTTGTCTCCTCTCCTCTTCTCTCCTCTCCCTTCCTGCTCTTGTCTTCTCTCCTCTTGTCTCCTCTCCTCTTCTCTCC
>NW_027468663.1:55281237-55286237 GCF_046254945.1 Alosa pseudoharengus | reverse complement strand
TGGCAGGTGGCCAGTGTGCTACTTCTCTCTGAGCTGCCCCTGAACAGTGTGACTGCTACACACACACACACACACGTACTGCTTCTCTCTGACCTGCCCTGAACAGTGTGACTGCTACACACACACACACATGCTGCTTCTCTCTGAGCTGCCACTGAAGAGTGCGACTGCTACACACACTTGTGTTCTACTCTACCTGTACAGTTGAGGACTTCGCTGAGAAAGAGAAAATGAGATTCAGAGATTTAAATCACAAAGAATTTGACAAAGTACGGGATTGGAGCTTTTAAAAGATTTAAAGGTCTTTGCTGTATGCCCTGACATCGGTCCAGATCTTGGAGCATTCTGGCCCTGCAGATCCTGTCTGATGTTAGCCTAGCGCCTGCACAGATCCTGCCTGATGTTAGCCTAGCGCCTCCACAGATCCCTGATGTTAGCCTAGCGCCTGCACAGATCCTGCCTGATGTTAGCCTAGCGCCTGCTAACATCGCACTGGTGGCGGTGGGGAGGAAGGAGGGGACATCGCCATGACAGCACCTAAAGCAGCAAAGCAGGTATGTTAGGCAAGACACTATAAAGACCGGTGGGGACTGGTGAGTGGTCAGAACTCAGAGCTAATGGTAATAAATTAACGATTGACGTAGCATTAGAGTCTTCTTGGTAGAACTTTTGCTAAAGCTTCCATTTATATATTCTTTATTCTACTTGCACGTGTGTGTGTGTGAGAGATTGCATATAGTCCATGTCACATGGAACACACTGTGTGTGTGTGTGTGTGTGTGTGTGTGTCCTGGAGATCTTAAACTGTACAGGCTGCTCTCAGGGGTATGCATGACTTGTCACCTCGTCCCTGATAATTTTCCGGAATTCAAGAGACAGACGAAAAATACCACCTGTCATTGTCACCGCGTCTCAATTACCGCGTGTCACACACACACACACACACACACACACACACACACACACAAACATACACACACTGCACATCTGTAGTGCAAATCAGTGCGGAGGATCTACGAGGTAATTGTAGCCTTTGGGAGCTGCTGAGTAACTTCTCAAAGTTCTGCTAGTCCCTTCAGGGGGAAGTGAACATGACCTGCTTTTGGAGCTGAGCGGAGCGTTCACAAGACACCCTGCACACGTACAGTACAATATCCAACTGGACACGAGGGAGCGTTCACAAGACACCCTGCACACATACAGTACAGGAGGGTTCGCAAGACACCCTGCACACGTACAGTACAATATCCAACTGGACACGAGGGAGCGTTCACAAGACACCCTGCACACATACAGTACAGGAGGGTTCGCAAGACACCCTGCACACGTACAGTACAATATCCAACTGGACACGAGGGAGCGTTCACAAGACACCCTGCACACATACAGTACAGGAGGGTTCGCAAGACACCCTGCACACGTACAGTACAATATCCAACTGGACACGAGGGAGCGTTCACAAGACACCCTGCACACATACAGTAGAGGAGGGTTCGCAAGACACCCTGCACACATAAAGTACAATATCCAACTGGACAGCGTTCGCAAGACACCCTGCACACGTACAGCACAATCTCCACCTGGACACGAGGGAGCGTTCGCAATACACCCTGCACACGTAAAGTACAATATCCAACTGGACAGCGTTCGCAAGACACCCTGCTGTGACATCAGGGGAGCAGTTGGCCGTTAGGTGTCTTGCTCAGGGGCACTTCAGCCGTGGTTGTGGACATGGGAATGCTATGCTCGACTTCTCCCCCAGCACACACACACACACACACACACACACTCACACACGTACATACACACACACACACACACACACAAACACACACTCACACACGTACATACACACACACACACACACGTACACACATACACACACACATACACACACACACACACACACACACACACAATGCTCGACCACTCCTACCAGTTAGGGACCCAAGCGCTCACAAGTCTGACTCCCTAACCAGTAGACCACAGCTGCCCAGTGCACAGACACTTCACTTGACTTCATAAGTCCTGCTCATCTGCTCTTTGACTATGCTTCCTTCCCCTTTCCTTCAAGAAGAGTAAACTCATACACTCCACTTCACACACACACACACACACACACACACACACACACACACACACACACACACAGCTGTGTTTCAATGCTGCAAAGCTGCAGAGACAAATGTCACAAAAAGTTTAAAACACATCACAGATACAGAATTCAGTATTCCCCTGCCCCTGCCTCTGCCCCTGCCCCTGCTCCTGCCCCTGCTCCTGCTCCTGCTCCTGCTCCTGCTCCTGCTCCTGCCCCTGCTCCTGCCCCTGCTCCTGCTCCGTCCTGCTCCGTCCCGCCGCCTTTTGGACTGTCTGACTACCTCTGAGCACTATGCACTTTACTAATGCACCTCAACAATATACTATATGATCATACTGAATTCTATCTTTCCCAATATGGACTATGGACTGTCTGACTACCTCTGAGCACTATGCACTTTATGTGTTTGCTAATGCACTTTAATAATGGACTAACATGATCATACTGCATTCTGTGTTGTATGTCTTTTTAAGCACTGTTATAAGAAAAGCACTTTTTAATGATTGCACTACTGGTTAGATGCTAAACTGCATTTCATTGCACTAGTTGTCCTTACTTGTGCAATGACAATAAAGTTGAATCTAATCTAATCTAATCTAATCTAATCTAATCTAATCTGATCTATTCAATGGCAAAATAGCACATTGCTCAGAAGCAGCTTTATTAGTTATATATGCACGTAGGCCAGGGCATCATTGCTAAAAAAATAATTCTCTATAACACACTCTAAATAATCTATAACCCTCAAGAGTGGGTCAGGAGTGTGTGTGTGTGTGTGTGTGTGTGTGTGTGTGTGTGTGTGTGTGTGTGCACGCGCGTGCGTGTGTTCATCTATGTGTTTGTGTGTGTGTGTGTGTGTGTGTCTGTGTCTGTGTCTGTGTGTGTGTGTGTGTGTGTGTGTGTGTGTGTGTGTTTGTGTGTGTGTGTGTGTGTGTGTGTGTGTGTGTTTGTGTGCGCGTGCGTGTGTGTGTTTGTGTGTGTGTGTGCACGCGCGTGCGTGTGTTCGTCTATGTGTGTGCACGCGCGTGCGTGTGTTCGTGTATGTGTTTGTGTGTTTGTGTGTGTGCACGCGCGTGTGTGTGTGTGTGTGTGGCCTGGGGCCATGGCCCTTTGCTAAGGCAGAAACTGGTGGAGGGATGGGCTGGGCTGAGACATCTGGGCGTGGAGGTGTTCTGACTGAGCTACGGCCTCTTGCACTTACCATATGAATCTCTCTTTTTATCTCTCTCTCTCTCCCTCCCTCTCCCTTTCTCCCTCTCTCTCTCTCTATCTCTCTCTCTCTCCCTCTCTCTCACCCTTTCTCTCTCTCTTGCGGACACACATACACATTTAAGTGAAACTAGAACAGAATGTGCCTTAGACTAAATCATATCTAGAATCATTGTTCTTTTACAAACAAAAATAATGCCTGCAATAGCGGTTACCATTTTTCAGATCCTGGAAAAAACATAATGCAGTAAGCTGCTGTAGGTGAAGCAGATGGTCAGTAGGTGACCTACGTAGGCGAGAGGCTGTTGGACCGTGCGGCAGTGCTGTTGGACCTTATCGCCTCCATTTCAGGTCAGTGGAATTCCCCACCATCTAACCTCAGATTAGCGCAGATTAGCAGGACAGGCATTTTTCTGTTCTCGGCAGATAGAGATTAGATTTAACTTCTTTAAACTGCAGTGTTTCCCATACATTGACTTATTTGTGGCGGCCCACCACAATATCAACACTGGCCACCACACAATGATTTTCCAGGTTGTACTAAATTGTGCTTAAATCCGGTTAGCATCATAACCCACGCTGTGCTAATTTGTTAAAAACTGTTGCATTCAAGTTAATTCTGCAAACCAACCACCACAAATGGAATTCAATGCTCTGGGAAACACTGAACAGATTCCAGAATGAAGCGATCATGGCTCAGCGGCCCCCACCAAGAAAAACACATTCATGTGTGTGTGGAAAGCTATACTTAACACTAAAACACACATTAAACACATTCATGTGTGTGTGGAAAGCTATACTTAACAGTGCACTGTTCCAGTAACAAAGGCCTCATCAACCCTGATATGGCTGAGCAGTGGAGCAGATCTAGACTAGTCCTGGAGCAGATCTAGACTAGTGCTGGCAGCATGGAGCAGATCTAGACTAGTCCTGGAGCAGATCTAGACTAGTCCTGGCAGCGTGGATCAGATCTAGACTAGTCCTGGATCAGATCTAGACTAGTCCTGGCAGCGTGGATCAGATCTAGACTAGTCCTGGATCAGATCTAGACTAGTCCTGGAGCAGATCTAGACTAGTCCTGGCAGCATGGAGCAGATCTGGACTAGTCCTGGAGCAGATCTAGTCTAGTCCTGGAGCAGATCTAGACTAGTGCTGGCAGCATGGATCAGATCTAGACTAGTCCTGGAGCAGATCTAGACTAGTGCTGGCAGCGTGGAGCAGATCTAGACTAGTCCTGGAGCAGATCTAGACTAGTCCTGGCAGCGTGGATCAGATCTAGACTAGTCCTGGCAGCGTGGATCTACGCCAGCTCAATCTCTGGTGGTCCAAGTGTCCACCTGTACTTCAGGAGCCGGAGTATCTGAACTAAGATCACCTCTACAGACGTGAACACTGCACAGAAATGACTTATTCCTGTTTGCTTGCACATTTCTTTGGGTGCAGTTCTTCCTCCCCATGATTACTGCATTGATACAATGTTTCTTTGGTGCAAACTGTATTTAACAGCTTCCCTCATACTTACAGTACAGTGCACTGGACACAGAGAAGCTTGTTCCCCCATTTCTCCAGGACGTCAAGCTGTCGTTGCTGTTTCACAATTACTAAACTGAGATTTATGCCACTGGAAGATGCACCTGTTTCCCTTTACGATGTTGCGACTGCGTAGGAGTATTTGTGTACCTGTGTGTGTGTG
>NW_027468663.1:55256237-55273737 GCF_046254945.1 Alosa pseudoharengus | reverse complement strand
TATCTGTGTGTTTAGAGATCAGAGGGAATATTGTGATTTTGCAGCGTTTCGGGTGCAACCCCCTGTGTCAGTAGCTACTGTATCTGCTCCAGACTGCCAGGTTGCCACTAATCAGCGTCTGATTCAGAGTAGTCCACGTGAGATGGGATGACCAATGCCATCTCCCGTCAGCCTGGAAGGACACTTAAACCCTGACCCTCTTGTAAATAAAACTCTGTTACTTGTGTGTCCTACCATTGGTCTGACTGGGTCTTCATTCATTTGTGGTGTCAAAATGGCCAGTATTCTGTACCACTTGGATGCATTGACAGCATCCCAGACAGTAATTGGCCCTCAATTAGATGTGGTTTTTGATTCAGATTGGATCTGCACCCCGACCCCCAGCTGTGAGTTACTGGGACAGTGTGCAGTGGTGCTGCTGACCGAGAGAGAGAGAGAGAGAGAGAGAGAAGAGAGAGAGAGGGAGAGAGAGAGACAGAGAGAGAGAGGAAGGGAGGGAGAGAGAGAGAAGGGAGAGAGAGAGAGAGAGAGAGAGAGAGAGAGGAAGGGAGGGAGAGAGAGAGAAGGGAGGGAGAGAGAGAGAAGAAGGGAGAGAGAGGGAGAGAGAGAGGAAGGGAGGGAGAGAGAGAGAAGGGAGAGAGAGAGAGAGGGAGAGAGAGAGAGAGGAAGGGAGGGAGAGAGAGAGAAGGGAGAGAGAGAGAGGGAGAGAGAGAGAGAGGAAGGGAGGGAGAGAGAGAGAAGGGAGAGAGAGAGAGAGAGGAAGGGAGGGAGAGAGAGAGGAAGGGAGGGAGAGAGAGAGAAGGGAGAGAGAGAGAGAGAGGGAGAGAGAGAGAGAGATAAACCATGTATAGTGTGCACTGTATATGCGTACTTATAAACCATGTATAGTGTGCACTGTATATGCGTACTTATAAACCATGTATAGTGTGCACTGTATATGCGTACTTATAACATGTATAGTGTGTACTGTATATGCGTACTTATAAACCATGTATAGTGTGCACTGTATATGTGTACTTATAAACCATGTATAGTGTGCACTGTATATGCCTACTTATAAACCATGTATAATGTGCACTGTATATGCGTACTTATAAACCATGTATAGTGTGTACTGTATATGCGTACTTATAAACCATGTATAATGTGTACTGTATATGCGTACTTATATGCGTACTTATAAACCATGTATAATGTGTACTGTATATGCGTACTTATAAACCATGTATAATGTGTACTGTATATGCGTACTTATAAACCATGTATAATGTGTACTGTATATGCGTATAAACCATGTATAATGTGTACTGTATATGCGTACTTATAAACCATGTATAATGTGTACTGTATATGCGTACTTATAAACCATGTATAATGTGTACTGTATATGTGTATAAACTATGTATAGTGTGCACTGTATATGTGTATAAACTATGTATAATGTGTACTGTATATGCGTACTTATAAACCATGTATAATGTGTACTGTATATGCGTACTTATAAACCATGTATAATGTGTACTGTATATGTGTATAATCTATGTATAGTGTGCACTGTATATGTGTATAAACTATGTATAATGTGTACTGTATATGTGTACTTATAAACTATGTATAGTGTGTACTGTATATGTGTATAAACTATGTATAATGTGTACTTCATATGTGTATAAACTATGTTTATTATACGGCTCTTCACAATGCTAGTAGAATGCTCCATTGACTTGAATGGGATTTCCCAACGTTCTACGGTAAAATAAATTTATGTAATTACCGCTGCAAACATATAATTACCGCTGTCAATGGCAACGGGTTTTGTGCTGCTGATCATATCACTCCGCAAGTATTCTGGTCACTTCTTGCATTGGAACTTCATTCAAAAGTGAAAGCAGACGGTTGATCAGCTGTGTTCTAAAGAATGTTTGAATCAAGTTCAGCGTGTGTTGCGAACTATTTGTTTCTCAGCAAAAGCCACAACGAAACGGTAACAAATAAGTGTAAAGAGACATATCGTGGAGTTAATTTTTTCGTTTTGGAAAGTAGCCGTATAATAAGCGGGATAATGTATAGAACGCCGGTCATTATGGGAATGACGGTTCGCCCTGTCAGGACTTTTCCCCATAATGACCGGCGTTCTATACATTATCCCTTACATAATGTGCATATATGTATAAACTATGTATAGTGTGCATATGTGTATAATCTATGTATAGTGTGCATATGTGTATAAACTATGTATAATGTGTACTGTGTATAAACTATGTATAGTGTGCATATGTGTATAAACTATGTATAGTGTGCATATGTGTATAAACTATGTATAATGTGTACTTCATATGTGTATAAACTATGTATAATGTGCATATGTGTATAAACTATGTATAATGTGTACTTTATATGTGTATAAACTATGTATAATGTGTACTTCATATGTGTATAAACTATGTATAGTGTGCATATGTGTATAAACTATGTTTAATGTGTACTTCATATGTGTATAAACTATGTATAGTGTATATGTGTATAATCTATGTATACAGTAGTGTGCATATGTGTATAAACTATGTATAATGTGTACTTCATATGTGTATAAACTATGTATAATGTGCATATGTGTATAAACTATGTATAGTGTGCATATGCACTTATTAACTATACTGTGGATAACATGCACAGCTGATGAAATATTCCTCTCATATGACTGCAAATAATTCAGTAATCTGCCCCCGGCCGTATGTGGGAGGGACGGCGGTTGGAATAAGAGCCTCTTGGCAGTAAACGCTCTCTCCTTTCCCTCCAGACTCACATACACGTGTTTCCTCTAAATCATTTGCATAAGTCCGGAGCCAGAGGATGGGCTTTCTTCTACAGGCCCTAGATACCCACCTGCCCCTCCTACCTGCCCCTCCCATAACTGCCCCTCCATGCACTGCAGTGGACGCGGGCTCTGCCGTTTGTGCCATTGAAGATCACCCAGCGTGGCTGCAGTGTGGTGGAACAGAGATGTGGTTGACTGGCGACAGATGAATGAATAGGGCTCAGCTGGAGCTCCTCTCATTCACACACAAACACACACACACACACACACACACACACACACACACACACACACACACACACACACACACACACACACAGACAGAGCTGCTGGCCACGCATCCAGTCAGAACAGAGCCAGATCAGAACTATAACAGAGCCAGATCAGAACTATAACAGAGCCAGATCAGAACTATAACAGAGCCAGATCAATCACGGCCAGATCAGAGCCAGGTCAGAGCCAATTTTGGGCCAGATTCACACTTGAGTCTGTGGACAGCTTCATGTGTAGCTCAGGCTGTGTTGGTCTGTAAGCATGTATAGTAGGCTGTGCCTAATGACAGCAGCCCCTCCAGTGCAACTCCTCTAACCCTCTCTGGCACAAGTGTCCAGTGACCGCATCACACAGGACTCTAAGGAGAATCAGCTCTCTGTGCCGGGTTGCACGAAGCACCTTAAGTTTTTATCTTACATTTTTTCCCTCCGCTCTAAGATCTTTGGCTGTAACTAGCCGGCTAGAAGGTGATGCCGGATTAACAACCCACCGAACACAGTAAATCTGAATGATCTTATCATTCATCTTACCTTAATAACATTCGCTGGAATTATCCAGGTAGCAAGTAAAACATGTTATAGACATGAACTGAGCAATAGCCTTTTTTTTGTTAACGTTTTGCCTAGAGAACCGCTCATGGTAGGCTAACAAGACATCCACAAGAATTCTGTTAACATTAGCCTACCACTAACGTTATGTAAACCACACAATAACAATACGGCCTATTTGACAGAGTAAGCATATTAGCGGACAGTTGACAGCGTAAGCATATTATTAGCGATTTATGATCATATGATAATTTTTCGTTTTTTGTGAGAAAAACAAATTCCATTCCGAGGAAATTCCATTATAAAAAGGGTAAAAAATAGAAACAAGATTTTTGACCATTATTGGTGCTTATTTCTTAGAACAGGTGAAAGTGCTTGAAATGTAACAATTTTGTAACTTTGTGTGGGAATAGCAGGTGCAGAAAGACAACATTCCCACACACACACATAACACAGACACACACAGAGACGCACACACAGCAGGCCCAGTTACGAGGAGGACACAGTTAAGGTACATAGCACCTGCAATTATTACACTCAGGCCCAGTACAAACGCCTCATGTGTAATAATTATGTGTGGGGGAGTGGACCGTGCCCAGTCATTGAAAATATATATATTTTAATGTTTTTCACAAAAAACGACCCAAGGCCAATGATTTTGAGTTAGAAGAAATAATAAATAGCATAATCTTTCTTTTAGCAAATATAGAAAATGGGCCCCACAGACCTGAACACCTTACAAGGGTTAAAAATATGGTTACGGTAGAGTGTCCCTTAGTCTTAGGCTGCTAAGGTCTTTTGTGCAACAGTTTAGGGAATTTCTTACAAGATAAGGAAAAAAACTTAAATGCTTTAGGGACAATTTCAAGGAAACCTTAAGGGGCCCTTAAATCAGGTTTTATGGGAAAATCTTTACTAAAACTTAAGGTGCTTCCTGCAACTGGGCCCTGGTCTTTGCATGGCATAACATTTCCTTTACTTGATTCTGTCCCAATTGTGTAAAGATGTGACAGTTTGAAAATGGAGACAATATCAAAGAGTGTCAAAGCAGATAGTTTTTTTGTTAGGCTATTATAAATATAGTTAAAACATCCATATAATAAGATATAGCTTGCATAAAAATGTGCATATTTTGCAAATATTTGATATCCTGAGAAACAGATTAGCTGTAATCTGGGAATAATTAAACACTTTTCTAGATTTCTTTTACTTACATACTTATAAGAAAAAAGGAAAACTGATATTATTAATTAAAGGAAAACAGTAATATTAATTACTATATCTGAGTAGATTGTGTAAATTAAATTGGAAAACAAATCAACCCAAATCTAGGTTTGAGTTCCCCTGAGAGCAGGTGAAACCTAGAGAATTGAGCAGAAGCGTAGACTTCTAAAGAACACATGAGAGGTGTCCACTTTAATTACAAGGACCCCTCTCACCATTCCTTGAAGTGACCTCTCCAGCCAAATAAAAACATGAGATCATAGAGATGGCAGTCTACAGGTGAGGGTCTCTCTCTCTCTCTCTCTCTCTCTCTCTCTCTCTCTCTCTCTCTCTCTCTCTCTCTCTCTCTCTCACCCAAGCCCCCTATTGTACATGGGCATGGCTGGGACAGCAGTACTAAATGATACTGGATCCCATTAGCATGTTAAAGCTCCTAAGCTCTCTGGCTGGCCAGCAGTTTCTTCCCTCAGATGAGGTCCACTTCACGCCTCCGTGGGCCCCATCTCACCCTTTTATCTCATGTGCTAATTACACCATGAGCCCACAGCCCAGAACGATCCTGCCAAACACCCCAACCCCCACCTCTCTCTCTCTCTCACACACACACACACACGTACACGCCCCCTTTCACACATAGCAGCAGGTAGAGAGTGAAGGGTGGAGTCTGGAATGCACCTGTCCTATCTGACACCTGTTTCAGGGTTTCTGGCCAATCAGGGGCTGGGCCTGCCGGCAGAGAGATAAATCTGCGTGGAGTAGCGGTGCCAAGATCAAACCTCCGCACTCCTCTGCTGTGGCGACACCTTACCTGCATCACCTGAGCTCAGACTGACAGACGCTCGCCAACACACACACACACACGGACACACTAACCAGAGGAAAACACTTCTGAAGGAATTTATACCTGACCTCGCCAGGAGGAGAAATGACTAAAGAAAATGAGTAAGTTTTCATTTGTTTATTGGTTTATTTACTTGTTTATTTGTCATATCAATGCTGAATGAGCTCCTGTTGCTGTTGAATGAGCTCACTGGTGAGTGGCAGATGGTTGTAAGTCGGTGTTGTGGAGCAGAGAGCGTGGCTTTCTAAAGAGGCTTTTGTTGGCATGATGTGGTGGGAACTGTCTTGAGTCCCAGCATGTCTCATTGTGTTGTGGGTGGCTGAGTTTCGCTGCATTTGTGAGTCATCACTTGAGACGATGTGAACTGTAAAGCCCCCTCATCTCAACACGGCAGTCCAGCATTGTGCAACGGAACCCCCATCTAAAGGGATGTGTGGCTTGAGAAAACTGACACCTAGACACACACACACACACACACACACAGACTCCAGGCAAAGGGGATGATGAGGTGAGGACTGAACACACACACTTGTCAGAGGGGAGTGATGATAATGTCCTAGGGGGCCTGCACGCACAAAGGGATCAGCGAAATGGGAATCTGGCGTAAACGTGTTCGAGACACAGGTCACTTACAGCGAGGGGCTTTCAATTACATAACACAGACACCTAATATGGGCCCTAATGGCCCCACGTCATCTCGTAAACGCAGAAACACTTGTGAAATGAAAATGGCTCCAAGATAGGGAAGCTAGGTCATACAGGTGTTTCACTTTGCACTGAGATGCCTTTGTGCAGGATTGTCAAAATGTGTGTGTGTGTGTGTGTGTGTGTGTATGTGTGTGTGTGTGTTCTTCATAGTCATGCATTTGCTCAGGTGTTTTAAGATTCTTGGAGGCTTTTTTTCCCTTCTGCCTGCTCAGCACATTTGATGTGTGTGTGTTTGTGTGTGTGTGGGTGTGTGTGGCCCACTGTGAGAGTGTAAACACTGTTGTGCTTGCTCCGCGGACATTAGGCTAATTTAACATCACTGGTGTGGAAATGGCCAAACAGTTCCCACTTTCGCCAGGGCATTGTTGTGTGTGTGGGGAAAGCGATCCCCTCCAAATCCCCGCTAGCGTTTGCCGTGTTTGGGGCCAACCTGAAACTCGGCACCTTTCTCATTCATAGCAGGAGGGTCCTGACTCTGCTTTCCCAAGGGCCGGGAGTTTCCTCCCTCACCCCCCCCTCCCCACACACACACACACACACACACAGCCTTTGCCCATAACTGATTTGTCGGGTTGTTTGTCGTTGTTTATTTATGCACAATTTGTAGCTCATGTGGGTTGTAATGCTCAGGGGTTTTGGCCAGTTGGCTTCTGAAATCTGGATCATATCTCGCCCTGATTTGGCGAGAAAGCCAAAGCCTCCTGACGGCCGCTGCTGCTGGGAAGCGGAGAGCGGCGTTCTCAACAGAAACTCCTCCAGGGCGAGAGACTCCTCTCCGCCTCACTTGGAATTGGGAAATAAGAACTCTCATGAAGCCTCAAGGCCTAAGTCCTACATCCTTCACTGACTCTAATGACAAATACTTTAAACCCCGAAGGCCTTACTGCAAAAAGAAAACAAATACATTTTAGTTGTTTAATTGAGTTCAATTGAGTTTATAATCCGATCCGTGTGTGTTGCTGGGTTGCATCATCTTTAACTGGTCTTGCTGGCTTAGTGATAATCTGTGCTGTGTGTGTGTGTGTGTGTGTGTGTGTGTGTGTGTTTCTGGTGCCCGCTGCTATAGGACTTTGATGTCCCATTAACCGTGTAATAATCAGTGTGTGTGTGTGTGTGTGTGTGTTTCTGGTGCCCATTACTGTCGCACTCTGATGTCCCGTTAACCGTGTGATAATCAGTGTGTGTGTGTGTTTCTGGTGCCTGTTACTGTTGCACTCTGATGTCCCGTTAACCGTGTAATAATCAGTGTGTGTGTGTGTTTCTGGTGCCCGTCGCTATAGGACTTTGATGGTACTGCAGAACGAGAGCTTCAACTACTCCCGCTACACAGACAGCTACCTGATGGACTCGTGGGGCTACGCCGACGCAGACCTGAGCAAGACCAAAGAGGACCTGACGGCCTTCTCCTTCCTCTACGAGCAGTGCAAGGTGAGCAGTCGCGGCCCACGCAGCGGGGCCCTTAGCTAGTGTCTGTCTTGCTCTCCAGGTGAGAGAGAGGCCCTTAGCTAGTGTCTGTCTTGCTCTCCAGGTGAGAGAGAGAGGCCCTTAGCTAGTGTCTGTCTTGCTCTCCAGGTGAGAGAGAGAGGCACAGTGTTGCGCATGCTGCTGTGGGATTGTAATATGCCACGGCATGTTTTATTGTGCAACCTCCAGTTTGCAACAGTTTCGATGTAACAGGGGGGTTCTTGTTTTGTTATTCTTTTTCTCTGGATAATTAATCAGTGTTAATGTTGTTTTTAAGTTCAATCAATGTTATTCTTAACGTTTATTTTGTTCTGCATTTTTTCCCAGCCTCCCAAGGAGCAGAGACTGACTGCATGCAGCAGAGGCAACAGTTTCTACAAGCCAGAGAGGTATGGGCCCCTTCAGATCAGCTTTTGCATGTGTGTGTGTGTGTGTGTGTGTGTGTGTGTGTGTGTGTGTGTATGGGCCCCTTCAAATCAGCTTTTGCATTCGTGTGGAAACCACACGCATCACATGCTTTCGTGACATGCTACTGTGGAGATGGTAGCACAAGACAGCCTGAGTGTGTGTGTGTGTGTGTGTGTGTGTGTGTGTGTGTGTGTGTGTGTGTGTGTGTGTGTGCATGTAAAGGAAACCCTCTGATTTCCATCAGCAAACTTTAGCTCAGGTCTAAGTCAGCTGTGCCATATCTCAGCCAGATGTCAGCCAGACCCAGGCCAGCTCTCCACCATATCTCAGCCAGATGTCAGCCAGACCCAGGCCAGCTCTCCGCCATATCTCAGCAAGGGGGGGTCCACTCCAGTGTCCAGCTCTGTGTGGGGCGGGTGGGGGGCGGGTGGGGGGTACGAGGGGTGGGGGGCAGTACAGGCCAGCAGAGCAGGGAGGAGTCAGGGAGGGGCGGAGTAACAGGAGCCTTTTGTTAGGTGTGAAAAATGGACATCAGGCGGGCACAGCCCAGAGAGAAACTCAAATACGAGTGCGGGGGGGGGGGGGGTGGTCAGGATTAGGAGGCAAACAGCATCCACCCAGGAGAGCAGAGGGGCCACTATCTACGCTGAGATTTGGGCTTTGCCTTTTATTGACTACCGTATTGCCTCCATTATTTACACTGACACTTGGACAGGCTTTTCTCGTTGGCGTACAGTCAATGTTTGAGCACTGAGGTTGAGTTGAGACACTGTATGTGTGTGTGTGTGTGTGTGTGTGTGCTCAGTGGATGGCCAAGGATTAGTCCTTTAGCTGTGGTGGGGAAAGGTGTGGCGGTGTGTTTAACATTGCCAATGTGTGTGTGTGTGTTTCAGGACCGTTGGTGCCTCCTCCCCTGAGCTCATCTCTCTAGAGAGTCCGGCCCAGATCATGAAGCTGCTGACCCACAACATTTCCGCCACACAACCACAGGAAGTGCTGGACAGGAAGCTGTCCCCGCTGTGCCCCCCCAAGCAGACCTCCCCCGTCCCTCAGACCTATGTCCAGCCCACCGTCGCCGAGAGCTACGACAAGCAGGTCATCAACACCATCTTCGACAGCCTGCTGCAAGGGACATACCAAGAGGGCCCCACGGAAGCAGTGAGTAAACAACACAGTAAACAACGACGACACAACAACATAACAACACAACAACACAACAACACAACAACACAACAACATAACAACACAACAACATAGCAACACAACAACATAGCAACACAACAACATAGCAACACAACAACATAGCCTGCTCCTAGTGAAACACAAGGGAAAAGTGCAACATAGCCTGCTCCTAGTGAGTCCCTGTTTGCTGTCGCTGTTCCATCTGAAGTCCTTGTTTTAAAATGCCTCCTTCTGTGTTGCGTCCCAAACAGACGGCGTCCTACAGCGATCCGTTTGTGGGCCAGACCAGCCCTGGCTACTCTGAGTCCTACACCAGCTCCCCTCCAGAGAGATTCAGGTAACAGCTGCTCTAAACCGCCCACCTTCAGCCCTAAGCTCTCCCCTCCTGACTTAAACCCATGACTAATACTGCCAATCAAACAGAGTCCAGCTACTCTAGCCGTAACTCAAATGTCTTCTTGACCGTAGGAAAGATTTCCAGTTCGTCCTCGGGGCACCTCAGGCCTCGCAGCACAAGACTACGGAGATGCCCATGGTGTACCTGAACAAGGGCCAGTTCTACCCCATCACCCTGATGGGAGTGGACAGCAGTGCTGGGCAGCCCATGGGCAGAGTCAAGGTGAGCAGGACCCTCTGAGTTCATATGCCGTTATATTCTGGCCTCTTGTCTGGTTGTGTCAGCGCAGTATAATGGATGACAGGTAGCAGATATGAAAACGCACGTTCAATGTTCAAAGTGGCGAAGTTGTAGCCATGATGTGAAGCAAAACGAAGTAGATGAATTGATATGCAACTGAAGTGCACATACAGTAAACAAATATGGAACTACTTCATACTTCAGCAAAATTCAACAGAATGTTTCACAATAGGAGAAGCAACCAACCTGCGGTGTAAGGCAGCAGTAATGGATAGGGGATCCAGGGGTAGGTGTGTGTGTGTGTGTGTGTGTGTGTGTGGGGGGGGGGGGGCATGCTCAGGTGGGTCGGGGCCATACCCGTGCCGGGAGTGGCCCACATGCGCACACTGCCACCTGGGCTGGCTGCCAGGCCTGTGCGTGCCAAGCTGCATCCCCAACACGCAGCGCACCTGAGCCAGGGCAGGACTAAGGACAGGCGAGAGAGGATGGGCACAGGTGTGGCACCCAGAACTACACCAGCTGAGCAGGGACAGAGAGAGAGAATGAGAGAGTGGGAGAGAGAGAAAGAGAGAATGACAAGAGAGGGAGAGAGAGATAAAGAGAGAATGAGAGTGAGGGAGAGAGAGAAAGAGAGAGAGAAAGAGAGACAGAGAGGGAGAGAGAGAAAGAGAGAGAGAGGGAGAGAGAGAAAGAGAAAATGAGAGTAAGCACGCTGAAGCCGTCCCTGATAGCTGCTGACAGGGCTGACAGAGAAGGGAATTAGTGGGTAGAATACAACACTGACAGGTGAATGGGAAAGGCCAAACTCAGACACCAAAAAGCACACAAACACAAGCTGACCTTTACTCAACAATCCACTGCCTCCCACTCCCTCTCTCCCTCCCTCCCTCCCTCTCTATCTCTCTATTCAGACGGTCATCATGGCAGTGTTCGAGAACGACAAGAGCCCAGAGGTGCAGCTGAAGTGCTGGAATCACTGGCACGCCAGGCAGCCGACTGTTAAGCAGAGGGTCATTGATATTGGTATGTGCATTACAAAATCACACACATGTACACACACACTCACACATATACAGTTATGTTACAGTTATGTTAGAGTTCAAAGGAATTTGACTCCATCTTTCAAAATTCAACCTTTCAAAAGTTTTTTTGCCTTGCCGTGGAAAATGTATTTAAAACGTACTCATTTATTTTCGAGGATGCCGGGAAGGATGTTAAGAGATTTTCCATTTGGTCTGCTTCCTTTCTGTTAGTTGAATATGAGAATGACTTTTTTTACTCTCTGTTGTGCGGCAGCTGACTACAAAGAAACTCTCAGCGGCATCAGCGATGTGGAGGAAGTGGCGTTCAACGCTCTGTCTTTCGTCTGGAACACTAACGAGGAGGCCAAGGTAGGATCACACACACGCACACGCACACACACACACACACATACGAGCAAGCCCATGGACACACACACACACACATATATACAATTGCTTCCCTGACAGTCACCTGTTAGCATAGTGGGGTGCTAAAGTGAGTGTGTGTGATTCTGACAATATTTTGGGCTTATCTTGTCAGCACTGTGAAGTTAAACAAACACCATCTTGGAGTCCTCGCCTGGCCGCTTTTGTTTGATTGTTTTGATTTGTTTTGTTTGATTGTTTTGATTTGTTTTGTTTAGTTTTATTTTTCTTTCCTGGTGGCATCTGGCATGTATCTGCCTGCCTTTGATATTTGTGGACACACCCCCATCTTTCAACAATAATATACCCCCATATTATCAGACGTCATTAGCGATTCAGTAGGCACTGACCCACCCAGACAGGACACATCCACGCCTGTCACGCCTCCCGTCTCTGTTTGCCAGCTTATGGCATGATTATGAAGAATTAGCCATAATGTCGTCAATGCTAACAGCTCCATAATAGCCATAATGTCGTCAATGCTAACAGATCCATAATAGCCATAATGTCGTCAATGCTAACAGATCCATAATAGCCATAATGTCGTCAATGCTAACAGCTCCACTGGCCTCTCTGCAGGTGTTCATCGGGATCAACTCGCTGAGTACGGACTTCTCCGCTCAGAAGGGCGTGAAGGGCTTGCCGCTCAACCTCCAGATTGACACCTATGACATCAGCACCGGCACCAACACACTCATCCACCGCGCCGCCTGCCAGATCAAAATCTTCTGCGATAAGGTGAGCAAAAATGTGAAAGAAGGACCACTGAAAAAACACGCAGTGGAAGAAAGAAAATAGCTGTGTTGTTTTTATGTCAGACATCTTTCCTATACACCTTCCACTCAGAACTTAAGACTCCCTGGAATAGAGAGGCCAGTCAGCCGAGTTTTATTTTTGACCTGTTCTTTGATCTATTCTTTGCCACATCCCTGAGTGACTACAGGTAGATGAATGCATTTCCTGTGTGATGCACACAGTTGTTGTAGTCTGTGTGTGTGTGTGTGTGTGTGTGTGTGTGTGTGTGTGTAAGTGCACCTACCCAAATTCAGACAGACCACTGATCCCATTGTCTAGCCCCATCTGATAAGCAGTCAGGCCCCTATGGTTGCTCTCAATCAGGTCCTCCATCTTATCCTGTTGTCTTCAGTTGTCTTCTCCAGGGCTGGGGTGGCCTCTCCCTCTCTCTCTCTCTCTCTCTCTCTCTCTTTCTCTCTCTCTTTCTCTCTCTCTCTTTCTCTCTGGGCTATTAGCTGTTATAGCTGACATAGTCATTGGAGAATGCAGTGCAGAGCTTTACATGACACACACACACCAAACTGGTTTCTCGACAGGTGAACTGAGTGCACTGCGTGCCATGCTTGAAAAAACACCTTTAGGTTGGGACGGGAGTGTGTGTGTACGTGTGTGTGCATGGGTGGCAAATTAGTGGTTTGGCTGCTACATGAAGTGTCTCATTCAGATCTAGCGATTAAGCTACTGACTCTTTTGTTTGTTTGTTTGTTGTTGTTTTTCCCTGCGGTAAAGGGAGCGGAGAGGAAGATGCGAGATGAGGAGAGGAAGAGGAGCAAGAGAAGGCTGAAGAATGACTCCAGCAACGGTAAGATCTCCCACAATGCAATGCCACATACCTTCTCAAACCATCCCCTAAATGTACAGTCCTGAATTTCCCCTTGGGGATCAATAAAGTATCTATCTATCTATCTATCTATCTATCTATCTAAATAGCCTCCCCTTGTTGTTAACCAGAGTAGGCCTAAATGCTCCAAGCCTTAGCTAAAGGTAGATTCCAATCTCATCGTATATCCACCTCTGTTCTCCATTCAGGCCTCATTACCATATTAACACTGACAACCCAGTCAAACCAGATGGGGTCTTTGAGCAGGGCACGAGTAGAGTAGTATTTGTTAGCCAGGAGTCAGTGCTAATCATGTTAGCAAAGCTGAGATGTTTATGTTGAAGGCTAGGCTAGGCCTGGTTAGCATAACACGTTTATTTGCAGTCCCAGCTCATCCTCAGTGTTTTCTCTGGTGTCTCAGAGTTCTTATATCTTAATCATTTCTCAATCCTCTCATAATTCCTCTGAAGTAAACAACGACTGCACACTTCTATCTGCTTCCCTGATATTTTAGCCTTCTAGTGAGGCACTTCCTGGTGCCTCAGTATTTGTGTGTTTCACAAGTGACTTCGGCTTCTCTCCTCTGCTGGTTCTGGTATTTCAGTGTTTGTTTATGAAAAGCAAGACTTCTTTCATATGACAGTCGAGGTGCAGGCCTATTCTGTTCTGTTCCTGGTATGTCAGTGCTTTGCGTAGGCCTACAGTACGTGTGTCTAATTCCTCATGTCGCTCTCTCCTCCATTAGCCAAACAGGCCCATGTGAGCAGCTCCGTCGGAGCAGACAGCACCTGCCTCATGCCGTTGGACGATCATGTGACCCAGCCCGTGCTCTTCATCCCAGAGGTGCACTACAGCAACCTGCAGCGCTGCGGCATGGTAGGTCTTCACACACACCGTCTTCACACACGCACACGGAAAAGAACTATGATATGATGTTCTGCAATCCTTTCCCAATCCTTTCCCACTATAGTGTTCTTATAGTACAGTCTTATACTTCTATAGTATGTCCCAAGTAGCCTAGCCTACTATAATAGCCTACTTCTATAGTATGTCCCAGATGTTATAGTATTCCTTAGGATAGTAATTCCTAAGATTACTATAATATTTTTCCCAAAATACTGTAGAATTCCTGTAGTTCTTTTTCTCTTCTCTGCACTGTTTGTCCCATCCTGCTCTCCATTGTGTTGCCCTTTCCTCCTCATCTCCCCTCCTCCCATTTTTGCCTCCACTGTCACTTTCACTTCTATCCCATGGGATCGTGGGATTTGCGGTTTACCTCAGGGTCTTGTCGAGTCATGTTCCTGACCGCAGTGCACAGGAGTTGGGAGAGGGAGAGAGAGAGTGGAAAAAAAAGGTGTGGGAAAAATATAGTGTGGGAAAAAATGTGGGCTGGGGAGAAAAGTGTCAGGGAACATCTCGTGGGGTGGGGTGGGATGGGTTGGAGATGAGAGGGGCGGAGGAGTGCCGACCACTTCACCCGAAACGAGAACGAGACCAAACGAGACGAGACCAAACACACGAAACTCCCAAACCCTCAAGTGGTAGCTGGCACTGTGACTGACAGGGGGATTAACCTGAGGGGGCTCTATAAACACTCTCTCTCTCTCACACACACACACACACACACATGCCGTAATACACACACACACACACACACACACACACACACACACACACACAAACGTCATGCCTCATCAAGGACAGAAATTCCCAATAGCAATAGAATACAAACACAGGTCTCTCGTACATGATGGACTGATTAACAAACCTTTTCCAAAATGCCATGTGACCACGAGATGGACAGTAAAAGTATCTCTGATCGGTCAGGCAGATTAGAGGCCCTGGCGTGAGGGTATTATTTGGGGCAGAATGGCGTGAGGGTATTTGGTAAGACAGGTATAGGGGTATTATTTGGGGCAGATGAGCTGAATTGATAACACTCACCAGAGCTGAGAAGAGATGTGAGACAACTCACTCCCCATCCATGTGCCAATCCATCTCTCTCTCTCTCTTTCTCTCTCTTTCTCTCTCTTTCTCTCTACCATTAGTGTGTGTGTGTGACTTGTGTAAGGAACTGAGAGCATGAGTTGTAATCTTCTCTGTGTGTGTGTGTGACTTGTGTAAGGAACTGAGAGCATGAGTTGTAATCTTCTCTGTGTGTGTGTGCTCTGTGTCGGCAGGCCTCCTCGGCGCTGGTGGAGGATGGTGACTCCCGCGGAGTTCTGAAGAGGGTCAGCTGTTACCCCGAGGGGGGCGAGAGGACCAGCCCTCCCCCCAGCAAAGTGGCACGACGAGAGGAGTCCCAGAGAGGTACGGGGGGGCAGCAAAGACACCTCACACTCCACCCAGGAACCTGTATATGTTCTCCACAGCGTGCAGTTGTTGTTGCGCTGTAATGTACTTATTTGGGCGTGTTTTTGTGTGTGTTGGTGCAGTTCTGCTGTACGTGAGGAAGGAGACAGAGGAGGTGTTTGATGCCCTCATGCTGAACAGCCCCACGTTGAAAGGCCTGCGAGAAGCCGTAAGTCTTTTCATAAACTTCCTCTCTCTCTCTCTCTCTCTCTCTCTCTCTTTCTTCTCTCTCTCTCTCTCTTGTTGTTCCTCTTCCATCTTGACTTGACACATGTGTGATGCTCCGGAGAGTGCCTGCGTCTGAAGGACTCCCCCTCTCGTGTCTAAAGCTCATCCTGTCTTTATCTCTGTTCTCAGATTTCAGAAAAGTATGGTGTGCAAGAGGACACCATTGGGAAAATCTTCAAGAAATGCAAAAGAGGGTGAGTAGCATTTCCTTTAACGCATCTCTATCTCTGGGGTTCTAAAGAAAAGGTTCTACATCCATCAGGTTCTACTAGGATAGAACATTAAGAACACTCTGAACTTTAGTTCCAGAGAACGAGAAAGGTGTTCTAATCTGTCTCTTATAGAGAACATGTTCTTCTTGGCACTGGAAGAGTACACCTGACTTCCTTACTCTAAATGTGGTGTCTGAGAAGTCAGCTCAAGAAAAGCGGTTGGACCGGATGGGTAGCTAGCTATAACCTTTGGAATGTCATAATTGCAGTTCCTCCTAAAGAGAAAGACGAGTTAGATTGAAGACAAGAGGCAATGGAAACACTGTTTGAGTCACCATATTGTTTTAGCTCCTCCATATTGTTTTAGCTACTCCTCCTGAGCTGGCGGTGGTGGAGAGGAACCCTTGTGGCATATTTACTAATGCCAAAGAGATGAGAGATCTACATCTCCTAGACACGGACGTGTCTCTCTAGACTTTAATATCTGGTGGCGCAAGTTTAGATGATTGACGATACCGGTGCAAATCTTGTCTGCTGTTGCGCGCCCCAAACCGAAGCGATGCTCAGATAGTGTGGTGGCGCTCGAGCAGGAGACACGAGACGCAGCGGAGACTAAATGGTCAACAGCTCCACTCAGTCACGGAAAAAAGCGCACGCCCTCGTTGCGCCTCACCTTTGGCTTGGAAACAAGGCCTCTGAACTGCGTAGAGCACCGCCCTTGTCACGATGAGTGAGTTTTTATCAATGTGCCCAGAGGTCTAGAGCTCCTAGACAAAGCCTGGTGAGAGGGGTGTATACGGACAGGACAGGTTCGGTGGCATTTCTGTCTCTCCCACAACCACCCCCCGGGGCACGTAGAGCTGGGAGCAGCGCCAAAGGAACATTGCATGATGAGAATAATATTTCTGACCTGATTTGTGCATGATTGACTAGATATAATCTAGAACTCTCTTGAGTTCTTTATGGATTGTTTCAAATAGTAGAGGTTCTACACAGAGTCGGGAAGAAGGAGAGTAGACCAGAAGACAGTTGGGACTGTCGCGGTGGAGATATCGTTGACAGATCTTCACCAGGTTTAGTCCCGTTGAGGAGCAGACTTAGTAGACTTGGTGAATCTGGTGATCTGTATGGCTTTTACGCTTAGGAAGGGTGGCCTGTTCTTGCTGTAGTGAGAGTGTGTGCATGTGTATGTGTGTGTGTGTATGTGTGTGTATGTGTGTGTGGAGAGAGTCGAGGCAGGATTCCTCCCTCTCAGTTAGCTGCAGCGGGAGGGGTAAATAGATGACATTCACTGCAGAATGACAAATGAATCTCCTCCATCCCTTGAGTATGAATCAGGAGGTTTAGCTTTGTTTGCCTTGTGCATCATACCTCATCACGGGCACTGAGGAGCTCTGTCAGGCCCCCTCTGAGCTGAGCACAGCTAGAGTCTGCTCCTTGAGTGACCAGAGATGCAGAATGAGCCCAGTGACATGAAAGTGCCTCCTGAGATCTCTTTATCTGTGAGATTTAACAACATGCTCTGAGACTCTGTTTCATGAC
>NW_027468663.1:55231237-55251237 GCF_046254945.1 Alosa pseudoharengus | reverse complement strand
CTCCTCTCTCTCTCTCCCTCTCTCTCACTCCTCACCATCTCTCCCCCTCCCTTCCTCCCTCTCTTTCTCCCCCCTCCTCCCTCCATCACTCTCTTTTCCCCTCCTCTCTCTCTCTGTCTCTCTCAGTGGTTTGTCAGACGTGTGTTGAGGAGAGAGGAGGAGAGAAGCACCGAGCTCTGGAGCGCCAGCATCGACGTGTGTGAACCTGCCGTCGTCATCACCACCACCACCACCACCACCACCACCACCACCACCACTGCTGCTCTCTGCTCCTGTCCACACACAGCTGAAGGCCACAGGAGGATGAACTAAGAGCGTGTGCGTGCGTGTGTTTGTGTCTACACACATACAGAGAGAGAGGGGGGGGGCAGAGAGAGGTGGCGGCAGGGAAGGTTAGCGACTCTCTGTGCGTGCTCTGTGTTGTCTGTCTTCAGCTCTCTCTGGATCATCTGCAAACACGGGGGATTGACCGCTGCCGCGACAGGACGCCAGTCCACATGTCAACGAGGAGAAGAGGCGCCGGGACAGACACGGTCTGCAATTACGAGACAGCAAAGTCAGGATAAGACTGTCCACAAGGACTGGACAAGCAGTCTACTGGTACTGGACAGCATGATGTAAAGGCTACAAGACTGCAAGCAGTGTCCACGGCGGTCTGAACACAGTGGACAGGACTATCTACGAGGGCTGGGCAGCACGTCACCAGGTACAAGCAGCATTTGGGATCTAAGGACTCTCTCCTGAGTGGATCCCACCCCTTCACTCTTTCCCGTCTGCTATTCACTTCTACCTCCATCTCTCTCTTCTCTCTCTCTTCCCTCTGCTATTCACTTCTACCTCCATCCCTCTCTCTCTCTCTCTTCCCTCTGCTATTCACTTCTACCTCCATCTCTCTCTCTCTCTCTCTCTTCCCTCTGCTATTCACTTCTACCTCCATCCCTCTCTCTCTCTCTTCCCTCTGCTATTCACTTCTACATCCATCCCTCTATCTCTCTCTCTTCCCTCTGCTATTCACTTCTACCTCCATCCCTCTATCTCTCTCTCTCTCTCTCTCTCTCTCCTTCTCTGCTCTTCTTCTACCTCCATCCCTCCTCCCTCTCTTCTTCTCTGCTCAGTCATTTCTTCTCTTTTCCTGCTGTTCTCTCCATCCTCTCTCAGTTCTCTCCCATCCTCTCTTCTCTCTCTTCACCTTCTTCTTCTACATTCCTGTTTTTCTCTCCTCTCCCCCTCTCTCTTCCTCCTCCTCCTCCTCCCCATCAGGATGCAGACCCCTGTCTCCATGGTGATGGGGATCGTCTTCGCCCCGCTGGGTCTGGTCCTGGTCTTCACGGCGGCCATCACTCCCCAGTGGCGCGAGGGGCAGGTGCAGGTGGCGGTGGGGCCGGGCGGCGTCGGTGGCGTTGGCGTGGGCGAGGGTCTTCTCCTCCTGCGGTCAGACGGGCTGTGGGAGAGCTGCCTGCAGGTGGCGCACTCGGAGCTGAAGCAGTGCTGGCCCGCGTCCGGCCCGTACCAGCGTGACCGGCGTGTGCGCGCCGCCCAGGGTCTGGTGCTGGCCTCGCTCTTCTCGTGCGGCGCCGGGATCGTGCTGGCCAGCGTTGGCGTGCGCTGCTGGACCGACCTGCCCCTGCGTGGCATCGCGGCAGGCGGCGGACTCCTGGTGGCCCTCGCCGGGCTCCTGAGCCTCGTGGCGCTCGGCCTCTACACGCACAACCTGGCAGCGCTGGGCAGCGAGGACCCTGCGGTCAGCGGCGGCGGCGTTGGAGGTCCGCGCTCGGCCCTTCAGCGGCACCAGAGAGCCTCGTCCGCCCACCGACTGCCTCGCCTGTCGCTGCGTCCGGCCGGGTCGCTCTACTTCGGCTGGGTGGGCGGCTGGGTGCAGGTGCTGGGCGGCGCGGCGCTCATGCTGAGCTTCAAGAGACCACACTGCCCATCCTGCCACAAGCGCCCCCCAGTGGACAACACGGAGACCTACGAGGTCGCCTGCTGAGAGGGGGATGCAGAGAGAGAAGGAGAGAGAGAGAGAGAGAGAGAGAGAGAGAGAGAGAGAGAGAGAGAGAGAGAAGGAAGGAGAGGAGAGGAAGAACAGAACACTGGAGAAAGAAGGACTACTCTCTCACACACACACACACATATTTACACATACACACACACACACACACATATTTACACACACACACATATACACAAACACACACACACACATATTTACACATGCACACATACACACACACACACACACACACAGAAGTGATGGATTAGCTGGGTGTTGTCACGTCACTCCACTCAGCTCAGTCATGAAGGCAGCCCCTGTTGAATGGCTGGAGGCTGGCCAAACCGGTCCCGAGGGCCCCTTAAGCCTGGGATGAGTGCTGAAGATGTCAAAAGCTGCTTTCTTTAGGGGGGTGCGGGAGTAAGCAGGCAATCCTTGTAGGACTGAACGGCTGATTCACTCAGACAATGCACTGAATTAGGCGACTTAGAGGACTGAAGTCTCTATTCATGGCTTTTGAGCGTAGAGGGCTCCAACCTGCTTCAGGTGCCACGAATAGCACACAGGTGGACACCTGCTCGCTTGCGGACGTTTCAGAACTGTCGCTAGTTTTGCTAAATTAATAGCTGTTAATATCTGTCATTTAAATCTGCTTAAGAATTTTCAGCAGTGGTTTGTGTATTACGAAAGTTAACATTGTGTATTTTCAGAATCTCCATGATTTGTAAATGCAGTTTTAGGTTTACTGTTTCTGTCCCTTTTGGAAGCCCCTGAGTAGCAAAAAGCTTTTCTATCAGTCTTTTGTAGGAAAAAAAAAGCGTATGAATAAGTCATTGTGAAATATCTGTCTTGCATCTTAGAACCTGACTATGAAAATCTTTCCTAAAGTATACATTTAATGTGAAGCCATAAACGTGAAATGCCAAGGAACAGGACAACTTAGTTGTCTTAGCCGTTTATTCATTTGCTGTGTATTTGTCCTCACAGTATGGGTCTTTTGTCCGTAGTTTAGACTAAACGCCTATGATTCAAAATATTGACATGATCTTTGATCAAACTCTCTATGTCATGGACTTTGAAGTATGAGTTGACCGCAGCCTTACTTAAGACAGCAGACAGAGCATTAGAGCAAACGTGAAATCTGTTTCTCTAGTCAGTCAGACATGTTTTTCTTTTCGGTTTTCTGTGCCCCAGCAACCGAGTGTGTTTGTAGCTTCACTGTGTTTCACATAAACTGTGTTTGTGTCCTACATGCTGAATAGCAGAGTCATTGCTGAGACCTCTAGAACTGAGCGCGGTTTTGCTGTCTCGTATAGTCTGTGTGTAGACGTGGCATTTGAACCATCTCACTGAAATAAAAAGAACGATAACCTGCATGGCTGATTCGTTTCATATGAAGTCAGGACTGTGTCAGAATTCATGAAATGTTTCCTTTCTTTTCTTTTCTTCCTTTCAGAGTGTTGCCAAAGCGTGTGGTTTGTTTAAAACCACACTGCGTGTTGCCTCTGGCACGGCAGAGCAGCTGCTGAAGTGAGTGGAGATTCAAAGGAATGCTACTCAGTAAAAACAATATCCAACATAACGTAACATAACTTTCCCATCTCCTTCTTTACCCCCTTCCCCATGTCCCCTTGTGCAACTGCACCCACTGTCTCCTCTTAACAGTGCAGGTGAAATGGAGACACTGCTCTGCGCTCTGCGTAGCTGGGAGTGTGTGTGTGTGTGTATGATTTGGCACCGTGCCAAGTTCAGTTGAGGGTGGAGTCTCCAGGGAGGATCTTGGGCGAGTGGTGCGATTTGTCTGTCTGGGATGCCATCAGCGGTCAGGCCTGGCCAGCCCTGAGACGGGACACATGTAGAGGAAGACAGTGTGTGCAGAAAGACATTAGTCCCTTATTCTGTCCAGAGCACTTCTTAAGGAGCTCCATCCATCACGCTCCGAGTGCAGACGCCAGGTGTTGGAGAGGCACTCATTGAGCTGCTCAATGAGCCCAGCACACAGATCCTGCCGCTGAAGGGCTCGTGTGCAAAATCAGGCCTGCTTCTCCGGAGCGCTGCGTGGAACAAGGCCTGCAGCTGCTGCTGTTGCCACTTCTGTTTGAGATTGTGTGTGTGAGAGAGACAGCTTGGGCAGAGCACATCTCAGAGTCATATCTGGGAGAGATGTTTTATAATCAGACAGGAGATGGAGGTAGTGTGTGAGTGTGTGTGTACAGGCAGTTATGTATGTATCTTTGGTTACCATGGCAATGCATGCCACTTCGGGACGAGGAACCACAGCCTACTGTCTGCGCGGAAGCCAAAGACCTTTTTTTCTCTAAAAGGAGAAATGAAGTAAAGGAATTGAAAATACTATACAAATGCAAACCCTATCACTCAAACAACACACACACACACACACACACACAAACACACACAAACCACACACACACAATGTCTGTCTTCAAGTCAAACTAATGATGCCGCCACCACCACAATAAAACAGACATGAACGGGAACAACAAAGATGCTAATGAAAGATGCTAATGAAAGCTGAGCACTCAGGCTCGTAATTAAACCATCTGTCACACAGCCAACAAGTGCCAAATCTGTCACTGTTCACACAGGAGAGAAGGGAGACATGCATTTGTTGACGTTAGCCTACTTGAGCAGATAAATGACAGAGCAATGAATGGACCTTTAGACACATGGCAGTGTCTAATGCCATGGAAAGTACTGCTATGGTACACTACGCTAGTTACTATGGTACGCTACGCTAGCTGCTTTTCATCAGAGCTCTGAGAAAGGAAGGTGTACCCAGAGTCCGTTTACGGAGAGCCGGATCACTCCCTATTAACTCCATTGTACCTGCAATCTGTTGCAGTTCCGCTAGGGGCAATCACGAATAAGTGCAAAAACAATAGGGGTCTATGGAGCTAGATGGCTAAATTTGTCTCTTTCACCTGGTTGTCGTTGAGAAATTGAAGATTTGATTGTGGTTTCTGCAAGCTCAATATGGATTATAGGTCAAAAGTTGAATGAACGAGTAGTCACGTCTTTTCGATTTCTTACAGGTTGGGTCGTTGTTGCCCACAACACACTAGCTTTCTGCTATGACGTGATTAACACATTTGAAAGGCTTTTTAGAACAAATAAGTGACTCAAAAAATATAATACTCAGCGGGTTGTATTTTCTCTGCCCCCTCTTTTGACTGCAACATTAAAATTTCTGGGCAAAAAATTATATCCCGAGAAAAGTGGATTTGAGGGGTACAGCTCCATAGGCCTACATTCATTCTGCACTTATTCGTGAGCGCCCTCATGTGGAACCAGAATAGGAACTGCAACCAGTTCAGAAACCGGAAGTTTCCCAAGAGTGGCGGTTCTCCCCTTATTAGACATTCTCTGGTGTACCCCAGGCTGTTAGCATTAGTTAGCAAAGCTCCATTTACATTCCAGTCTGTCAGCATTAGTTAGCAAAGCTCCATTTACATTCCAGTCTGTTAGCATTAGTTAGCAAAGCTCCATTTACATTCCAGGCTGTTAGCATTCGTGTTAGTGGTAGGCCTATATAATACTGTGCATTATAAAACACTTTTTGTTGAAAAAAACATTTTAAAAAATTTCTCTCTCTCTCTCTCTCTAGATGGGTTAGGTTAGGATATATTCAACTAGATCAAACTACTAACTAAAAAATGCATAGCCTACTCCTGGCAGTAGTAGGCTAAATCTAAAGCAACTATATCTCTAATCTGTGATTCAGTGGGATTTCAATAGCATTGGAGTTCTCTGAAGTTTTTCAACTTAAGATGTTTGCGGTCTCTTCAAGGCATAGCCTAAATATTTAGCAGCCTGAAGGGGTTGTTAGTGTCTGATCTATTTCAAAAGGGGGAATGTGGACAAACATGTTTGCATGCCACTATTATGAGGCAAATGCTCTCTAGCCCACCTGGGCCCATCACACCAACACACACCCAGAAGAATGTATATTGTTGTTGTGACATCATGGTAAATTCTCGTATTTTCCACAGGCATCATAGAGACACATATGGAACACTCAGCCAGAGATGAACAGCATGTAGAGCACTGTGTTTGGGACGGGGTGGGGTGGGGTGGGGTGAGATGAACAGCATGTAGAGCACTGTGTTTGGGACGGGGTGGGGTGGGGTGGGGTGAGATGAACAGCATGTAGAGCACTGTGTTTGGGACGGGGTGGGGTGGGGTGAGATGAACAGCATGTAGAGCACTGTGTTTGGGACGGGGTGGGGTGGGGTGAGATGAACAGCATGTAGAGCACTGTGTTTGGGACGGGGTGGGGTGGGGTGGGGTGAGATGAACAGCATGTAGAGCACTGTGTTTGGGACGGGGTGGGGGTGGGGTGGGGTGAGTCGGAGCCCTTCAAACAGAAACCTACGTCTGAGATCCAAGACTTTGAAATCAACCTGCACGCCACACACACTAGGAAATCAACCTGAATTGGAACAGCGAGAACTTTTGGGTTGCTGTGTTGCTTGGAGATGAGTTGGTCGTTGTGCAGGATGTTTTGGGCAAATCCATCATGACGGATGTTTCAGATTGGAGACTGTTTTGCTGAATATTATTGTACATCAGCGATTGTATTATTTTGTTTAGTTGTATCAGTATTTTTAGCCATTGCTTGGTTGACATGGAAAAATGTAAATTAATCTGCAGCTACGTACGCATGTTCCTCTTTGTGCCGTGCTGGGAGTCCGTGTCCACCAGGGGGCCTACACGTGAGCTGACACATCATATAAATAATGAACTTACTTACGATGAACAACCACAAGGTCTACGAACACTACAGAGAATATACAGCGTTAATAACTGATTTCATGGTGGTTCTTGTACGTATACGCAAGTATACTTACAAGTGAGAGAGTGGGGTGGATGTCCCCAAGGCTGTGGTTTGGACTTACAAGGTGCTAATAAATAGGAAAAGTGTAATTATTTAAAACACACTATAAGGCCAAGGCAGTGGCTGAACAAGTTAATGCAAGACAAATGTAGACTATATGGCAGCCTGAGGACGCATATACTGTATTTAACTGTGCTGATCACATGAGCTGATTGTGTGTGATCAATGATTGCGTAACTGCAGGGCAGTAAGCGGTTGCCCACCTAACAGCTCTCCATGGATAAAATAGGCACTTGGTGAGTCAGAATGACGCAGGCACCGACGACGACCTTCAAATGATGACGACCTTCAGACTAGGACATCACGTCTCCTGAGCAACTGACATTATGCTGCAGTGGTGACACACCGATAATTCACTAGCAGCATAAAAATGAACAGTGTGTGTTACACACCACCTCATCAGCGCGTGCTACACACCACCTCATCAGTGTGTGCTGGACACCTCAGGGTCTGGGCACTTGCTTCTCCTTCACACAGACAGGATCTCTGGCAGCCCCTCCCAGATGTTGTTGAACTCTGACAGCCATGTGAGCCCCACTAACACACACACACACTCACACATACACACACAAACATGCACACACACACACACACACACACATACAAACACAAACACACTCACACATACACAAACATGCACACATACACTCACACATACACAAACATGCACACACACACACACTCACAGACACACTCACACATACAGACACACAGTCCCTCCCAGGTGGTGTTGAACTCCAGCCATATGAGCCTCATCTGGGTCTGCTGTAAGGGTCTTATGAAGTGCACTCACAGAGCCTCTCTCCCGCGCGCGCACACGCGCGCGCACACACACACACACACACACACACACACACACAGACACACACACACACACACACACACACACACACACACACACACACACACACACACACACACACACACACACACACACACACACTCTCAGAGGACACACACACACACACACATACAGGCCCTGTAAAGGGCTCTTCACTAATTAAAAAACCATAAAGCCGGCAAACAGACATCTTTCCTCTTAAAGGAGAATTCAGGTGATATTTCAAATACATCTCAGTTTCTCGAGGTTACCGAGTACTGTCCGGTACGGTTTTACCCAGTTTGGATTAGTGCAGCCAACAGCTTAAGTAGCCAGGCAGCTGCCCCATGAACATGCCCCCAGAGTGTAGCACTGTAGCTGCCCCATGTTCATGCCCCCAGAGTGTAGCACTGTAGCTGCCCCATGTTCATGCCCCCAGAGTGTAGCACTGTAGCTGCAGAGTTTAGCACTGTAGCTGCCCCATGTTCATGCCCCCAGAGTGTAGCACTGTAGCTGCAGAGTTTAGCACTGTAGCTGCCCCATGTTCATGCCCCCAGAGTGTAGCACTGTAGCTGCCCCTGCCCCATGTTCATGCCCCCAGAGTATAGCACTGTAGCTGCCCCATGTTCATGCCCCCAGAGTGTAGCACTGTAGCTGCCCCATGTTCATGCCCCCAGAGTGTAGCACTGTAGCTGCCTGGAAGCTCCAATTGTTGGCTGTAGCAACTTGAGAAGATCTACGTGAAAAATTGCCGGAATTCTCCTTTAATGCAAACGGTTTGGGTCTGCAGTGGAAACAAGCACAGGGGTGAGACATGCTGTGATGTTATATCACAATGTCTTTGCTACTGTGAACGAGAAATATTAAAGACCACCTCCCATGAAAATGAAGTGTTTAACCTTGATAACGTGATGTCTGTTATGTTTTACAAGCCATATCAGTGAAATAAGCAGTCAATGTCATGGCCAAGGATTTCTGTTTTGGATCTACATGTCGACAGCCCAGGTGGGCCAATCAGGGATCAGTCCCTGAGTGAGTCATAAGGGTACATAAGTATAAGTATATATACTCTTTTGATCCCGTGAGGGAAATTTGGTCTCTGCATTTATCCCAATCCGTGAATTAGTGAAACATACTAAGCACGCAGTGAACACACAGTGAGGTGAAGCACACACTAATCCCGGCGCAGTGAGCTGCCTGCAACAACAGCGGTGCTCGGGGAGCAGTGAGGGGTTAGGTGCCTTGCTCAAGGGCACTTGCCTACTGGTCGGAGTTTGAACTGGCAACCCTCCAGTTACAAGCGCTAATCAGTAGGCCACGGCTGCCCATAACCAATCCTGAGTACCTGGGGGTTGGACAATTTTTCATAAAGTTGAATGCTAGCTAACATGTCAGGTGATGGAGCCAATTGAAGTGTGATCAGTGTGAGGAGAAGGGGCGTATACACATAGAGCCCAATTCCCGAAATGTGGAGGAACGTGTAAAGTTATGTTTAAGCCATTTTAAGGCCATGAGGGGAGTTTGTTTCATGAAAAAGACTCCTTTAGAGTAACAGAGAAGATATTTAGTGGTGCAGTAAGCTGCTGGAGATTGTGTCTAATAAAATATGGTGTAGTGGTGGTGTAATGAGTTGTTGCTAGTGTGACATTTCTGTTTGCAGTTTGCCATTAAAAGTACAGTATGAGCATGGTAGCCACCTAGCTATCTGAATGGAATATAGGCTGTTTCAATCGGCATATGCTTAGCAAACGCTAGTTAGTCTGGTAACATGAATAACATGAACATGAAACGTGTGCTTCCAAGCAGACGTCACACTTTAAATCCTACCTGTTGCTTTTCACCATCCACTTATTTAACTACTGTCGCATCCCTTGACATGCCATCTCATTTTCTATTTTAGCCCCCGACAGCTTTTTTGCTTTATCCATCTTTTTCCATACACGAAAACTCACTACTCGTACCTGCTCACTCAGCGCTCACGGCGCCCCCACTCCCAGCGCCTACTCTAGCCTGTTAGTCCTCTAAAATGTTATTTAACATTGAGGAAATGCAGAAATGATTTAGAAACGTACAACAGTAGCTACATATAGAATACACCAAATATATAATTATTATTATTATTATTATTGTTATTATTATTATTTTTACCATCGCTTTGGCGCCCCCATGGTTCTGCACCCCTATGCGCCGCATATAGTGCATACCCACTTTTTGCGCCACTGGGTGTAGTCCACTTGCGTCATGATTAGTAATTGCAAAATCATACTGTATGTGGGTTCATATATCAAAGGCTGTGTTTGCGTTAGCGTTAGCATGCATGTGCGCGCATGGTGACGTCCTAACATCATTAAGGAACACTGTGTTTAATGGCATCATTACTGTGCTACAAATTAGCTGAAGATGACTAGAGGTGAGTCTTCCCCTGCTAAGAGCTCACAGCGCTACAGATCTGAAGAAACTCTGTTAGACCACCTCAGAGCACATCAAAGAAGCAGACTACATCAACAGCAAACCCTTACAGAGACGGTGCTGGAGCAGCGACTAGCATGTTAGCTCAGCCTCAGAGCAGAGACGGTGCTGGAGCAGCGACTAGCATGTTAGCTCAGTCTCAGAGTGGAGCTCAGAGCAGTGGAACTCAGTTGGTAACCCTCATGGGAGCAGCACAGTAAAACCAGAGACTTTCTAATGAGGAGACACAGCACTCAAAATCCTATGGCTGCTGTCTACACATATCCCGCCCCTTCCTGTAGGCCTCCCCATTCACTTGAATAGGAAAATAGCTGCCCGATTACTGCCAAAAGTGCATTACTAGATGGCCACCGAGTGACTTTGGTAAAATACTCCTCCCCAACACAGCAGGGTTCCCAGAGCCTGATACTCAAGGAGCACAGCTGGTCCTCATCGGCTATGAAACCAGAAGACAGGTAAAGGTGGAGTTTGTTTTAAAGACAAATGAGATGTGGGCCGCATCTACAGTATCCATGTTCAGGCCAGAACCCGTGATCAGGTGCGTCTGACTCAGATAGCACATACTGTGAACTCAGAGAGCTTTGGTGAAATAAACACACCAAGAAACATTGATTTTTGTTATATTATATTTAAAGATGCACAGAGATAAAACAATATAAACATTTTCTTAAAATAATTTCTCAACATCTTGGGGAGGGGAGAGGAGAGGGGGAATAGGACAAGCTTTTTTTTTGGCTCATTAATTCATTATTACAGCAACATTGGGATTTTTAGTTAAGACATTTACAACCAAGAGCAATGGTGGATATGTCCAGCCACCTCAGTCTCCTAAAGTGACCATGACAACGCTGGGAGTCCACTGAGGGCCATTAGGACCCCATGTGCTGTTCCTATTGGGAGAAGACAGTCATCTGAGGACAGTCGTGCTGCCCAGACTCAGGCCCCTGGGTTTCCTGAGGGCAGTCGTGCCCGTCTTTTCATGGGCGTTTGCGCCGTCCTTGCATTCAAAAGAGGCCTTATGAGGACATTTGAAAACGTGGGATTGTGGGAAGATTTCCTCGTGGATATGCAGAGGCACCTCTAGCCCTCGTGGGAACAATCTCAGTTGTAGCGCACCAGTTGCAGTTTTACAGGTATGCACACCTCGACCACTCATGGAGTCCATCTTAGTTTTACAAGGACGCTTCCAGCAGCCCTCAGATGAACAAGTATCACAGGGACGTTTTACGGAGACGTTTCTGGTGGTCATCAGATGTAGAAGCGTTACAGATTTACGGAGACGTTTCTGGTGGTCATCAGATCTAGAAGCGTTACAGTTTTACGGAGATGTTTCTGGTGGTCATCAGATGTAGAAGTAGTTGTCGGAGGCGCTGGCCGAGCTCAGATTAAGAGGGTCGACGGACAGCTCCATCTGGGAGGCCACGTCAGGCAGCTCCGCGTCCACCAGGTCTTCTCCGAGGCTCAGGCGCAGTCCGAACACTCCTCCATGACCATCGCTAACGCCGACGCTGTCGCCACCCTGCGTCTCCGCCTCGTTGCGGCCATCCTGCGTCTCTGCCTCGCTGCGGTCACCTTGGGGTTCTGACCCCTCCGCTGTCTCGTCCGGCGGCCCCGTGGTCGCATCCTCCTCCTGGGCGGCCTTGGCGTGCTCTTTCTCTTTCTCCTTCTCGGCCGCTAGCCGGTCGATCTCAAGGACGAGATCCTCGTTGCACTGCTTCCACTCTCGGAACTTCTCCACCGTCAGGTCCGAGTCGTCCAGAATCTTGTTGAGGAGCTGCAGCTCCGCCTCCTTCGCCTGGGACCGCACAAACAAACAGACAAACAAATAAACAAACAAACAAAACACATTTCAATGTGTGCAAAAAACACAAAACACTTTTCAGAGTTAAAGGAATTATCCGGAGTAAAATGCACTTTAGATCCTTCCAGAGCATGCTCGGCAATCGACTTCTACGGACTTTCCCCTAAAGACGCCAGCTGCAGCAGCAGCAACATTTCCGGAAAGGTACTGGCTTGATGAAATTCATTCTGGACTCTCTATCCGACCACATAAAGACCTCGGGATACTTCGGTTTGGCTTTAGGGACCCTCTACTCACTACCACGTAAGTGTAATGTTGTTTGGAACTGTAGAAGAGGTATAAAAATAGCGTTTTATAGCGGCGAAATGACTTGCCCTGGTCACTTCCAGGCTAACGAGTTTTGACTAAAAACGGTAAAATCGAACTTTCTCAAAACACATCCGAATGACATGATTTTGATGTCAACTCAACGTATGTACTCCCAACCATCCGTAAATTGATCTAAAGTGCATTTTACTCCGGATAATTCCTTTAAGTTAAAGTTGACTGATATTTAGCAGATGCTTTTATCGACACAGACTCACAACAGCGTAGCAGGTAAACTATGTTGTTTGTTTATTCAGAATGGAATGGATCGCAAATGGATCCAAATAAAGAACAGTAAGGCACTTAAAACGTCAAAGGGCCTCATGTCCCTGCAGCAAAACTCTATGCACTTCTCTGTGAGGGCTTGCCTCACCCCCAGGGGTAGTCTATGCTTGGAGAGGTGAGAAAAGAGCACATTGAAGGCTGCCTATCATCCTTTCTGCCATGGCAAGCCTGCTTCATGTGTCTGTTCATCGTCAAAGTCCCCGTTTTTTTGCTGTTAAAGGCGAGCAGTGTGCCACACTTAATGCACGTGACAAAGCCAACACATATGTCGTCACTGCCCACGACTTATTCAAAATGGTTCCTCTGACTTCCCTCCAAACTTGCTCAAAGTTATTTCTCCGGTTTGTATTTTTTTCTTTACATCTTCAAGCTCCATGTTGCACTTACGCCGCACAATACAGCACGAGAACTGAACTTGGGTGGACTGATTTTCAGTCTGTGGCGTTACCACTGTTCCCCTATTGATCTGGACGGCAGCTATTTAAAAGGGTTATCTCATAAAGCGCTTTCAGATATAACCTCCGGTGTATATGAGGAGGTTTGTCAAACGGAGGTCCTACCCTTCGGATGATTCAGATATGATGCTAACCTGCGGACCTAATACTGACCTTATACGGACGTATGTGTGAACAACATACACGCACATTACAGAATCTCCGTGTGGTTGTGGAGTGAGGGGTGGGGGCTTGTAGAGTTCACAAGATGCGAGACATGACGCAGAATATATGCGGCAGCTGCCTGTCACAGCTGCTTTTTGTTTACAAAATGTAGCCTATGCATTATGTAGGCTAAAGGAGAGAAATCTATTGCGCATAGGCTAATACTTGAAGTAGGCTAGTCAACGCAAATCTGGTTTGCGTTGGAGAGAGAGAGCATGCACAAACTTTATGGTAGGCTACCAGCCCATTCAGTAGGCTAACTCAAGACTTCAACATCATACAACGTTTTTAAGCAACAAACAAAATACTAACATTAACAACAGTGAAGTTGTTCGTTTTTTCATGGTTTATGGAGCTTGGAACAAAGTTGGGTTTTCTTCGTTTTCATTTTCTCTAGGCATATATGCTCAACAAATATCAGCGAGCTCAGCAGGTCATGAAGGCTATCAATTAACAGAAAACCGTGTGGGCTAACAATTTATTAAATACTCCTGTTATTGTCGTCAACGACGTCGCTATAGGCTACTGCCTTTTCAGCGCCTTCTGCTTATGATGATTCAGTCTTCTGAATTCGTTTGTCCTTGCCATGCAGTTGTAGGCTAACGTGTCTCTAACGTTCCTTTCAGGTGTTCTATCAAAATGTTGTATGGCCTCATGGACAGTAGCTCCGTGATGTCTGCATCTTTCCAGGTCGGAGATTTTCTGGACAGCACTATGCCGCTCCATCATAACACTGGCATTTAAGTCAGATTTAACCACATGGACGCACGAAAGAAACGTCACCAACACGCCCTCTCACTAGGTGTGATTTTAACCGCATGTTCTACTCCTCGTTCAGACACAGCACATTTACATAATGTCCGGAGGAAATACTAGGGGGGGAGTAGTATAAACACCGGGTGAATTCGGACTTCTATATGACCGGTTATGTCGTTCAGATATACAGCCCCGCCATTTAACTTCGGCAGAACCTCCGGTCTTACACGTATGTCTGAAAGCGCTTATAAAAACACTCTGCTGATAGCTTCACTCTCTTTCAGCTGCATTGTCTTGGAATAAACAAGTTGATTGGTCTGAGCAGAGGCCAGTTAATCAGATGAAGGGAATGTAATAGCCGTAGATAACAAGTGGACTGAGCCCTGGACTCAGAGTGCGCTCCTACTGAGACAGAGACATGCAATTACTCGCACATGAGATGTGATGAGCCCTGGACTCAGAGTGCGCTCCTACTGAGACAGAGACATGCAATTACTCGCACATGAGATGTGATGAGCTCAACACTAATGGCCTGAACAGCAGCCTACTCTCAGACCAACCCACACCACACCAGGGTCAGATTAGGGTCAGATGTGTGTGTGTGTGTGTGTGTTTGTGGTGGGTATATTACTGAGGGAGTTTGTGTGTGTGTGTGTGTGTGGTGGGTATATTACTGAGGAGTGTATGTGTGTGTGTGTGTGTGTGTGTGGTGGGTATATTACTGAGGGGTGTGTGTGGGGGAGCAGTGGTGTTGTGGGGATATTTGTAGTGTGTGTGTGTGTGTGTGTGTGTGTACACGTGTGTGTGTGTGTGTACACGTGTGTGTGTGTGTGTGTGTGTGTGTGTGTGTGTGTACACGTGTGTGTGTGTGCGCGTGTGTGTGTGTGTACACGTGTGTGTGTGTCCCTTACCTTGAGAGTGCTCTGTAGTGTGCGTAGGTGGTGTGTTAAGTCATTAATGATGGTCTAATTTACACCTGTCTGCATGTGAATGCCACTGTGTGTGTGTGTGTGTGCACGTGTGTGTGTGTTCCTCACCTTGAGAGTGCTCTGTAGTGTGCGTAGGTGGTGAGCCTTCTCGTTGATGACGGGGTTCTTGTTGCGCCGGATGAAGGACTTGCGGAAGTGATCATGCGTGAGCGGCTGGGCCTGGCCTATCAGTGAGACTCCGCCCTCTTTCAGTTGATGGAAAAGAACGCCCATCTCATCCTCACCTGCTCCTAATACACACACACACACACACACACACACACACACACACACACACACACACACACACATACACACACACACACACACACACACACACACACACACACACACACACACACACACACACACACACACACACACATACACACACACACACACACACACACACACACACACACACACACACACATCATTATAAAAGAGAGCAGAGCAGCGCGCGCACACACACACACACACATACACACACACATACATACACACACACACACACATACACATCATTATAGAAGTGAGCAGAGCAGCGCGCACACACAAACAAACAAACACACACACACACTAGGGCTGTCACTTTACGTTTGAAAATCAATTGCACAATCGATTGGACCAAACAACACAAGTTTCGAAAACTAAAATAGGGAGTCGATTTTAACCAAATATGTACACTGTTAATTTTAAACGAATTAAACAAATAAAAAGGATAGATGTAACAAAATTCACAAACAAGAATATAAGAATATAAAAGAATTCCGAAGTGCAGTAAGCATTGCGAAAGCTAAAAAGAAAATTTCCAACAATTTTACGCACCGGAAACAGCTGTTTCAATCAGCTGCTGTGCTGCTCGTGTTTTGCCAAAAAATGGAGGACAACGCGATCAAGCTGTGCGACATGAGAGAGATGAGTGATAGGCCCTAATAACTTGAGGAGTTCGATGTGGAAATAGGCTACTTCGGATTTTTGGTATATCAAACTATGGAGAAGAACAAAGCGGTAGGCTATGCAAACTGTGCAATTGAGTTGTACGTAGGCGAAATTTGTTTGACATTTCTAATCGTAAATACAGACACAGTTACATTGAAGCCTGCAGTAATGTTTGTCACTGATGTAATGGCAGTCCACTCGGCTTATTGTTTTTCGAGAATGTTGCACTCCTGTTCGTCATTGTGCACGAAACTTCACGCCAATAAATCAGAAATATTGCTGGCTTGCGTCTACAAATGCCGTCTTTACATTCGTCCTAATGCCTGTTAGTTGTTTGGCGTTGGCGTTGAAAATGGAAACGTCTTTAGACATGAAAAATCGATTTTACAATCGATTCAATGAACACTTATGTCTCAAAAATCGAACAGGATTTTTTTCACAAAAGTGACAGCCCTAACACACACACACACACACACACACACACACACACATGCTAAAACATCAGTACACTAGACCAGAGGTGTCCAACATAAGGCCCGGGGGCCAGATCAGGCCAACAGGTTTCATACGCAAGTAGGGTATTTGAAGAGAGAAAGAGCAGCATATGACAGCAGAACATGATGTGTACTTGCTCATATAAGAATATAGCAAAGGAGTATATTATCAAACAGCACTCTGATAGCCATGCAGAATATTGAGAATGACCATGACAATGTCGGCCCTTGTGAGGTCTCATTCCAACAGATCAAGCTCACTGCCTGATGAGTTTGACATCCCTGATCTAAACTCACCGCCTCTCACACATACACAGACACATAAGTTACCATGGAGACACATCCCTGATCTAAACTCACCGCCTCTCTCACATACACAGACACATAAGTTACCATGGAGACACATCCCTGATCTAAACTCACCGCATCTCACACATACACAGACACAGAAGTTACCATGGAGACACATCCCTGATCTAAACTCACCGCCTCTCACACATACACAGACGCATAAGTTACCATGGAGACACATCCCTGATCTAAACTCACCGCCTCTCACACATACACAGACACATAAGTTACCATGGAGACACATCCCTGATCTAAACTCACCGCCTCTCACACATACACAGACACATAAGTTACCATGGAGACACATCCCTGATCTAAACTCACCACCTCTCTCACATACACAGACACATAAGTTACCATGGAGACACAGATCCATGGCCATGAGAGCAGCTCACCCAGGCACTACTGTTAGCAGCCCAACATGTAACTCTACTGCCTCCCTGTGGTTTCACAGTGTACTACACGTCCTCCAGTTAACTGATTTTCAGATCCATTCAAATAAAACATGCGGCTACATGAGGTGCTTTGCCTGTATTAGCGTCCCTTCTGTTTCTGTTTTCATACAATGCAATTTTGAAGAGAATCATATCATATTTACTGTTATCTTTGCTGCCCCCTGGAGGTCATATTTACTGTTACCTTTGCTGCCCCCTGGTGGTCATATTTACCTTTGCTGCCCCCGGTGGCAGGGACTGTTCCTCCCGTGGAGGTCCTGTTCTTCCTGGCCTTGGTGCGGGGCAAAGTATTCGACTGAGTCTTCTGATGAAAAAGAAACACACACACACACACACACACACACACACACACACACACACACACACACACACACACACACACACACACACACACACAAACATCACAATTGTAAACAAGCATAATCAACATAAACATGAGAGACACAAGTAAAACACTTTTAAGAGTAATTCTTTGTAATTCTCCCGTGTAATTCTTTTCACACAGGATCAGCTGAACATTCATTGCAGGATAAAGGGATTTACTACTGCAACCCAACACTCTACAAGTACTCCGTGCGCTACACATCCTCAGTCTCACAACATGGCATAATGCGCTCTACGCTGTGTGTGTGTGTGTGTGTGTATGTATGTGTGTGTGTGTATGTGTGTGTGCGTGCATGTGCATATGTGTATGTGTGTGTGTGTGTGTGTGTATGTGTGTGTGCGTGCATGTGCATATGAGTATGTGTATGTGTGTGTGTGTGTGTGTGTGTGTGTGTGTGTGTATGTATGTATGTATGTATGTATGAGTCTGTGCGTGCGTGCGTGCATATATGTGTGTGTGTGTGTCCTTACTGTGTAATGTTTTTTCTTGTGAGATAGCGGTGACCCAGAGCCCTCGTCCTCAGATTCCGTCTCGCTGTAGCACTCTGCAACACAACACATGCAGCTTAATACACACACACACACACACACACACACACACACACACACACACACTCTCTCTCCTTTTTTCTCATACTTCTTAACCCTCTCTTTGTTAACCCCCCCCCCCCAAAACACACACACACACACTGGTCTTCTGGACATATACAGCGGTGAACTCCACTGACCTTCTTCGCTGTCTGGTGGGTCCTTGCGGAGCTTCTTGTATTTCTGGATAGCGGTGATCAGACTGTTGATCCACCTACACACACACACCACACACACACACACACACACACACACACACACCACAGCGTCCATGTTAGAGGGGGTGCGGACAGGAGGCCAGCAAGGTCAAGCACTGAGCAGAGAAGTGCACACACACACACATACACAGTAGAGAAATGACCAGGAGCAATGGCTAGTAAGAGATCAACAGCTCAAGAGGTCACAACAGAAAGTCCTGCTGAGTCACTACAATATGTGTGTGTGTGTGTGTGCGTGTGTGTTTGTTATCTGGTGGCATTCACTATCCCCTTAAATTACTATGCGTAATGTCCCGAAGTGAAGCCAATGACTCATGGGCTTACTGCACAAACTGTGTACATTGTATATTTGTATATGTAATATGTGTGAATGTGTATGCACACTGTGTGTGTTTATACTATGTGTACAATATATGTATGCACACTGTGTGTGTTTATACTATGTGTACAATATATGAATGCACACTGTGTGTGTTTATACTATGTGTACAATTCCCCTGGGGATCAATAAAGTATCTATCTATCTATCTATCTATCTATATGAATGCACACTATGTGTATATGTTTGTGTATGTGTATATGTATGTGTGTGTGTATGTGTATATGTATGTGTGTGTGTATTGTGTATGTGTATGTGTATGTGTATGTGTATGTATGTGTATATGTATGTGTATATGTATGTGTATATGTATGTGTGTGTGTATTGTGTATGTGTATGTGTATGTGTATGTGTATGTATGTGTATGTATGTGTATATGTATATGCACACGCACATATTTGTCATGATGTAGTATGCTCGATTTCAATGTCAGGACTCGGTTTGTCTGTCCAAATGCTTGCAAGTCTGTGCAACTCATACCCAAAATTAATAAAACTGTAATAAAATGTGCAAGTAGTCTGAGAAGCTCTCTGAGACACTATTAAAAACTTGTTCTCTAAAGCTAAATGGCTCTTTAATCCAGCGCAACTTAGCAACACAGTGTAGAAATCTCATTGCCAGACCATTTCCTCCCCCGTATGTCAATCTAAAGGGCCCTTTGTGTACCTTCATCAGCTTATTGGGGCTCCAATGCTGCACAGGAACATATTGGGAAGAGTGCTGCTGCAATCATAATTAAAGTGATTCGTCTTCACAGAAAAACAAGGATTCTTCAGTACTACTCCAAACATCCAGATGGTGGCGCCCTTTACCTACAATGCCGATACCAGAACACCAACCAGTCAGAGTGTGTGTGTGTGTATTTGTCTATTTGTCTGTCTCTAACAGAGTATGTGTATGTAAGAGTGAGTGTATTAATGACGCTGAATACAGACTGTGTGCGTGTGTGTGTGTGTGCATGTGTGCGTGTGTATGTGCAAGATTATGTGTGTGCATGTGTGTGCATGTGTGTGTACCTGTGTGTGTACGAGATGATATGTGCTTGTGCTTGTACCTTTGTATGTACAAGATTGTGTTTGCTTGTGTGTGTGTTAGTGTGTGTGTGTGTGTGTCTGTGTGTGTGTGTGTGTGTCTGTGTGTGTGTGTGTGTGTGTGTGTGT
>NW_027468663.1:55218737-55221237 GCF_046254945.1 Alosa pseudoharengus | reverse complement strand
CACACACACACCAGTCCTAACCCACTAATAGCTGGTGTGGGACCATGGCCCAGGCTGCCAATATTAATATAGGCTATGTGCACGAAAGACTCTGTGCGCTCGTTTGAGTCCGGTGGAGCCAGGTGTGTTTGAACCTGCCACTATTGTTCATGTAATTAGTGTCTACACGGACCAGGTTGGGTGTTGCGCCTAGTGAATCAGCATGTTACGATAAAGAAGGATTTATGTGTGTGTTAAATTTGTTATTATTGGGCAAACAAGATATTCAGTGTCGGAGTGAAGATGTAAGGAGCGGAATATAACAGAAGATGCAGTTACAACACAGCTAACACTCCACCAGAAATACATGAGCGTACAGGAAGAGCCTTTCGTGCACGTAGTCCATTACCAACTCACATGAACAGCCCAGGTCACTTATCTTTACACGTGTGTTCTGATCAGCCCAGATCACTGATCTTTACACGTGTGTGCTGAACAGCTCAGATTACTGATCTTTACACGTGTGTGCTGAACAGCTCAGATTACTGATCTTTACATGTGTGTGCTGATCCTTTCTGTCACTCCAACACAACAACACAGGAGCTCTTCAGCTAGCTGATGTAGCTAATGAAGCTAGCCGTTTACCTACCCACATCCAAATGAACAGGCAACCTATCAAAGACATATACCACACGAACACATCCACACACACACTAACAAACCTAGAAATATACCACAAAAAAACATCCACACACTAACAAACCTAGAAATATACCACACAAAAACACGAATACACACCTAAAAACAACCCCAAACCCCTGCATAACCTGATTAACACACACACATACACATACAGTACACACACACGTATCAGCACGCTAACACACTCACAATAGCTTCCAGAATAGATGAGTGAAACTTTGTGGTGAAGAGAAACTTGTCATGGCACATCCCGCCTCCCTGACGATATGACGCATCCTGTCTCCCTGACGATATGACGCATTTCATCCAACACCAAACTCTCCTCTCTCCCTCTCTGGACACTAAGACTGTGAGCGGTGGGTCCACTAGTACTCAGCGTCAGCATCAGCTTCAGCATTGTTTCACACTGCTCTAGGCAAACACAAACACTAACTGCTAGATTGCTCTGATGTTCTTTTACTCGCTTTCTGAGAACCTTTTGATAGGTCCCAGGATTCAGACTTCAGAACCCCCCCCCCCCCCAGGGATGTGCGCTTACATCAGCCACATACTGCTGTCCTGACTGCTGTCACCCCCACTAATAACTGGCAACTCAGGTCATGTTCACTTACAAATGACAAATGACACACTGCTCAGTCAAAGCTATAAGTGATCATTTGAACCAAACGGACAACTCCAGTCATGCTGACTAATATCTGATACATCCCACACACAGTTCAGGATACACAGTTCATGTTCAACAGCTACAACTGTCACGTAAACAAACTGTAACAGAACACAGACAGCTGTAAATAATATCACTGATCAGACACTGTTAACTCCAGTCATACAAAATATACAAACAAGAGATAATAAATATCAGATATGACAGTCAGCTCAGCTGCCCTTAATGCACAGTCAGTCTATTATAATCTATTATAACATACTTATGCCCATCTATTATAACATACAGTATGCCCATCAAGCACACTAAGTACTGGTGAGAATGGGGAAAGTGGCTCAAATCAGAGCATTTAAATAGCACTTTCAATACATTTGGGGCATTTAAATAGCACTTTTACTACATTTGGAAGTGTCCAAATGAGCCCATCTCAGCACACTGTAAGTAATGCAGTGCAGTCCAAATGAGCCCATCTCAGCATACTGTATGTAATGCAGTGCAGTCCAAATGAGCCCATCTCAGCACACTGTAAGTAATGCAGTGCAGTGCAAATGAGCCCATCTCAGCATACTGTACTGTATGTAATGCAGTGCAGTGCAAATGAGCCCATCTCAGCACACTGTACTGTATGTAATGCAGTGCAGTGCAAATGAGCCCATCTCAGCACACTGTAAGTAATGCAGTGCAGTGCAAATGAGCCCATCTCAGTATGTAATGCAGTGCAGTGCAGATGAGCCCATCTCAGCACTCTGTATGTAATGCAGTGCAGTGACAAATGAGCCCATCTCAGCATACTGTATGTAATGCAGTGCAGTGCAAATGAGCCCATCTCAGCACTCTGTATGTAATGCAGTGCAGTGACAAATGAACCCATCTCAGCATACTGTATGTAATGCAGTGCAGTGCAAATGAGCCCATCTCAGTATGTAATGCAGTGCAGTGCAAATGAGCCCATTTCAGCATACTGTATGTAATGCAGTGCAGTGCAAATGAGCCCATCTCAGTATGTAATGCAGTGCAGTGCAAATGAGCCCATCTCAGCATACTGTATGTAATGCAGTGCAGTGCAAATGAGCCCATCTCAGCACACTGTATGTAATGCAGTGCAGTGACAAATGAGCCCATCTCAGCATACTGTATATAATGCAGTGCAGTGCA
>NW_027468663.1:55208737-55213737 GCF_046254945.1 Alosa pseudoharengus | reverse complement strand
GAGCGAAGGAACTACTCATCCCATAAACCACCGGGCCTCACTGAAAAATATATAAGCAGCACGAACCAGCGCGAAATCATTTCCAACCATGTTTCCAACCGGCTACAGCACAGCGAACCCTTTCCTCCAAACAAAGATTTTTATATTGTTAATAGCAGTTATTTCAGGAGTAATCGTGTAAATAATAGTGTTTTGGTATTGAATGTTATATTTAGCATCGTGTATTTTATATCGTGTGTGTAAAACCGGTTAACGTTAACGTTAGCAACACTGTGCAGTGTTTCATATCTGACTGCCATCCTGATGCATGGACCGGTGCATGGTCTGCTCTTGGACCACCATATTCAGTTTATTAACTTGCTGTGAATTATTACACAAAATGTTCATTAAATGTACGAAGAAGTATTTCTAGGTTAATGATTGATGATATGGCTCGTACAGTATGAAGGCTACAGTAGCCTAGCTAATGTTAACTAGCATTACCAACCTCCCTGCAAAACTCACCACACAACTTCGTAGGTTTGATAGGTCTTGTCCCACAAGCTGACCCTCGACACACAACAGTCAATAATGTGACCCGATTTAAAGTGGTTTTCACCCCTTTGGACACTCTTGATTTCGTCCTTGAAACAGTGAAATATTCACGGGGGCATGGACGGTTTGCTAACCATTTTACTGCAGTGTCTAGCCGGTGGTAGCATAGACTGTATAGTTCTATATTATACAGTCTATGGGTGGTAGCATCCAGCCTGTGCTATCAGCTAGCTAGCTAGTTCAAAGGTTTAAGTACTTAATGGGGATATACAGGGCTTTTCAAGCCTTGACTAAGATGATGTTTCATAGAAACAACAATTCATATTCATAGAAACAACAAGGTCACTAAAACATAATATATTTCATACCTGTGTTGCAGCATGTAGGCTAATGTTAGCAGCATTATAATGACATTCTAATGTCTGAAAGGCTAATGATTATCCTGTCGGCTAACTGAAAAGTTAAGTGTTCAAACTAGCATTTCCAGTGTTCTATTTGATGGTGTATTGGCCCTGACTAAGTTCTTGTGATATATAAACCACAATCCTTGTTGATACAAGTACCAATGTTCGTCTAGAAAGTTTTTATTCACATTATGAATTTCGCCATAGGCAGTAAAAGACTCCGCCATCTTTGTCAATAATTTTCGCTGATAACGTTTCAAACTATGACCTTAACGGCCTTTCCACCAATCAGAGGCATCACTGTGGGATTGTGGGATTGTTCAGGATTGTGGGTAATTAAGTACTTATCCAAGACATCGCGAATAAAAGACATTTATCTCAAAACAAGGTTAGTGCCCCGTGAACTTTTGGCGTCTATATGAGCATACACAATCGCTTAGTACAGCCGTAGCTGGTTTTGAGTCTACCATGTGCAGTTAAGTTTTTATGGCTTATACCCGAATTGTCAATGGAGAAATTGCATTGAATTCTTACTTCCGGAAACTCCTGTGGGCGGGACTGTGATGCTCTATTGAGAAGTGGTGGCGCTAGCCAGGCTATTTATTGGGTGCCACGGATGTCTATCAAATGCGTTTGTGCATAGCTCATCATCGTCTTGCTTTCCCCCTTGTTCTGTGATCGGTCCCCTATCTCAGGCGAAAATTTGCTCCATGGTCTCCAGGCTGCCTTAGCAGCGTGAATCAAATTGCGCGCAAGGCAGCATGGGAACACCCAGGCTACCGCGACACAGTATCGTGGATATGAATGTCGCGATTTCGGTTTCGAATCGTATATCGTTACAGCCCTAGTATAGATCATGGCCTCTGTATAGATCATGGCCTCTGTATAGATCATGGACTCTGTATACTGTAGATCATGGCCTCTGGATCCCACCATTCCCCAGTGTAGCTCACCTACAGTAGCCTTAGTGTCCGTATTGCAATGAGCAACACTCACATAGGTATTGGGTGAAGACACAGACACACATGGACATGCAAAAATAGATGCATTAGTAAGGGATTCAAACTATGCCCCCAGAGTGTAGCACTGTAGATGCCTGGCTACTCTAGCTCATGCCCCCATAGTGTAGCACTGTAGCTGCCTGGCTACTCTAGCTGCTAGCTGCAGCAACTTCAGCTATGTAGTACCGATTTTTTTCATTTGTTTTTATACCAACAGTACTCGGTGACCTCGAAAAAACAGAGATATATGTGAAAAAGTTTTTTTTCCCTTTAAGTCTTGTTGCAGTAGCAGTTTTTTCCCCTTTAAGTCTTAAAGCAGGTGTGGGCATGGTGGAGCGGCAGTAAGGACAAACGGTTGATTCCCTAAACCCACCGATGCAAACGGTTGGCACAGGTTTGATTCCCTAACCCACCGATGCAACCGGTTGGCACAGGTTTGATTCCCTAACCCACCGATGCAAACGGTCGGCACAGGTTTGATTCCCTAACCCACCGATGCAAACGGTCGGCACAGGTTTGATTCCCTAACCCACCGATGCAAACGGTTGGCACAGGTTTGATTCCCTAAACCACCGATGCAAATGGTTGGCCCTGGTTTGATAGGGCCTTCATGCCAAATGCCAACCTCCGATAGAGGAAAAATAACTTGAACGCAAAGTTCAAGACTCGTGTGGAAGCCTTGTGCCCCGAGGTATCCAACTTGACGTCACTATCATATTCTCAACCACGGCGGCCTCCCTTGCAATAACACAAGAGGCGAATTTCACTCTCATTACAAATAGGCAAGGTAATGATCACTAAATTAACACTACAGATAGAAACACTCACCCGACACATTTTCCGCTTCCTAAACCATACTAAGCGGTTTTAATAACTTATTTATGCATTTCCTGTATTTGTTTTCCGAGCTGAGCTCATGAACACTATCTTTTCGGAGGTCCGGATTTTTAAAGTCTGGTCCTCCGAGCTTACGAACGGCATGAAGGTGCTATGATTCCCAGGTTTGATTCCCTAACCCACCAATGCAGGTCTGTGTCACTTTGGATAAAAGCATCTGCTAAATACCAGTCAATTTTACCTGAACATTATTACCAAGTGATGACTACAAGGGCATCAGTATTGAGCTGGACTGTGCCATGGGCATCAGTATTAAGCTGGAATGCTCTGTGCATGAGACGTGTGCCACCATTAGCTTAGCATAACTCACTGGAAGAGGGTTATTCGAGTTAGCCTATAGCTCCCTTTTAGCTACAAGCTAACTATAGGCTAACAGAACAGAGTGCTTGAGCTGTGTGCCACCATTAGCCTAGCTTAGCATAACTCGCTGGAAGAGGGTTAGCTCCCTTTTAGCTATAAGCTAACTAAAGGCTAAGCTAAGGGGAATATAGTGCTTGTTCTGTGGGCCACTCACCACGATCTGGTCGTTTACCTGCACAACCTCATCTCCAGCCAGGATCTTCTCACAGAACTCAGCAGCAGACTGGATAGAGCAGAGACCAAACAAAACATGTACATGTTTTATTTACACTTGACTTATTATTTACATTTATCTAAAAAAAACAGCATTCACAATCGCACGCCTAGCAGCTTACGATCACACATCGCCACTGTGTCAAAAACAGGGTTTCCAACTTTCCCCCCCCCCAAAGAGCATTCATGCAAAATCTGCTAAAGAAAATGCTGCTAATGAGTCTGTGTTTTCATCCACCGTGTTATGCAAATCCAAACTGGTCACTCTCCTAACCAAGGAAGGAGTTGTGAACGGCTGTGGGAGAAAAACATAAGGTTCTCTGGGCCGCTTCTAATAAAACATTATGCAAATAACCCAGTTTCCATCAACCTTAGTCACATTACACTCTGTGAATCGAAAGTTAACCCATCCCACTATAGAAAAACAATCTTTTATTCAATGTAGAAGATTTTATGCAAATTTCAAGCATTTCAACAATTTCCTTTTTCATTTGAATGGTCAAAATTTGCATTAAAAAGTTGGAAGGAAACCCAGTTATAGTCACAGTCTGATGAAGATCAGAAGTGGTTGAACCTGCTGTCTGCTTTAAAGATCTAGCCATTAAAATAAAAGCTTTTAAACACTTTCTTCCTCGTCAACACATATCTGGAGGGCCTGCCCCCCCCACCCCCTCCTCATTTTTTTCCATGCGCATCTATCTAAAGTTTGACAGAAGTTCACATTTACAAGTCATCTGCTTTTCCCATTATTGTGAGCAGTATATTAGTTCTCAGAATATTTTCTTTTTCAGCACTCTCTGTGTACATGAGCACAGTTCTATTTATGATAGATTTCATGTTTTTTAGAAACGGAGGTGTTTTTTCTGCTGGAAAGGACTGTGAGGAGGGAGTGGTGTGTGTGTTGTTTGTGTGTGTGTGTGTGGGTGTGTGGGTGTGTGTGTGTGTGTGTGTGTGTGTGTGTGTGAGGACTGTGAGGATGGAGTGGTGGAGGACACTGGCCTGTGACACAATGGAAAATGTCCAGCTGCTCACAGACCCTTTCCCATGAGAGACACACAAATCATTTCACTGAATACGTCAAACCCACTCACCCAATCTCTCCTCTCTCTCTCTCTCTCTCTCTCTGGTGTGATGTGTGTATATGTGTGTGGTGTGGTGTGGTGTGTGTATATGTGTGTGGTGTGTTGTGGTGTGCGTATATGTTTGTGGTGTGGTGCGGTGTGCGTATATGTGTGTGGTGTGTGTATATGTGTGTGGTGCGGTGTGTGTATATAATGTATGTGTGGTGTGTTGTTGTGTAGTGTGGTGCGGTGTGTGTATATGTGTGGTGCAGTGTGTGTATATGTGTGTGGTGCGGTGTGTGTAGTGTGGTGTGTTGTTGTGTGGTGTGGTCCGGTGTGTGTATGTGGTGTGTATATATGTGTGGTATGGTGCGGTGTGTGTATATGTGTGGTGTGTGTATATGTGTGTGGTGTGTTGTTGTGCGGTGTGATGTGTGTTGGCTGAGAGGGTGTGTGACCTCACCTTTGCTACTGAGCCTGTGACATAATGATTACTGGAGCCAGTGGAGATGATCTCTACTCCCTAGAGA
>NW_027468663.1:55198737-55203737 GCF_046254945.1 Alosa pseudoharengus | reverse complement strand
CAACATGTCCCCAGACAGAGTGAAGCGCTGGGGCTGCCCTGGCCCACCTCTGGCCCACATCTGGCCCACCTCTGGCCCACCTCTGGCCCAACTCTGCTCTGGCTCCGAGCCCCGGTGGGTCCTGGCTACAGGTTGTATCCAGCACAGCCAGTCGGCTGCTGTGGTTTTGGGAGACACACAACACCAAACTAATCTGGGAGCAGCGCTTCAGTGCAACTGATCTGGGAGCAGCGCTTCAGTGCAACTGATCTGGGAGCAGCGCTTCAGTGAAACAACTGATCTGTGAGCAGCGCTTCAGTGCAACAACTGATCTGGGATCAGTGCTTCAGTGCAACTGATCTGTGAGCAGCGCTTCAGTGCAACTGTTGAGTCGGATCATTACAGCCGAATACTGTATTTATACATGACATTACAGCTGAATACTGTATTTATGCATATGACATTACAGCCTAATACTGTATTTATAGATGTGACATTACAGCTGAATACTGTATATGACATTACAGCTGAATACTGTATTTATATGTGACATTACAGCTGAATACTGTACTTATCTCTGCATGAACACACTGATGCTCTTAGACCCACAGAGAGCAGCATACATGTCAGAGCCGTGTGCAAATGTAGGATTAAGTGGGACGTACATGCAGACAAGAGAGTTTACGTGCTACAACTGTAGTATTATAAGTGCCTGTTACTATGACAACTGTAGTGTTATAAGTGCCTGCTCATGTGAAGCTGTGACTATGACAACGGTAGTGTTATAAGTGCCTGCTCCTGTGACTGTGACTGTGACAACGGTAGTGTTATAAGTGCCTGCTCCTGTGACTGTGACAAGCAGTGGATTACTAGAGGATGGCGGTCAGGAGGTCAGTAAGTGACGGGAGCAGGGGATTCTGGGATGGAAGGCGTGGCGGCAGTGTTTAAGTTGATTGCCGGGAGATGAGGCTGTTTCGAGAGCACCACTTCAGTCTCCCGCTCCATGCATTAGCCTGCCGAGCTGTCTAGGAAACATGTAATTTGTGTGTGTGTGTGTGTGTGTGTGTGTGTGTGTGTGTGTGTGTGTGTGCGTGGGTAGGTGGAATGGCAGATTGTCTATGAATGTAAAGTGTATGTACAGTCCTTTGGTTTACTACCCCCCCCCACACACACACACACTTCTCACTACCTCTCTCTCTCTCTCTCTCTCACACACACATAGAGCAACGGAACGCAACCACCCCAGCAATGTAATTCAATTTTTAAAGCAATATCCAGATAATGGAATAGGAAATACAAATCTGCTTTTAACCTCATCAAAAATATAATAAAACCTTTCCAATAATGTAATAAAATATTACTATGCCTTATTTTTCTCAGAACCCAATAATTGAGAAATTATTTCATGATCAGGTTCTGTAAAAATAAGAAGAATAAGAAACCCAATAATACAATAACTCAATTTTTAAATGTGTTCTTTTTTACCCTCCAGAGTGCAGATGTCCAGAGCTGTGTGGTGTCAGTGCTGTGTGATGTCAGTGCTGTGTGATGTCAGTGCTGTGTGGTGTCAGTGCCTCTAAAGGTGACCAGAGCTGTGTGGTGTCAGTGCTGTGTGGTGTCAGTGCCTCTAAAGGTGTTTAGTGCTGTGTGGTGTCAGTGCTGTGTGGTGTCAGTGCCTCTAAAGGTGTTTAGTGCTGTGTGGTGTCAGTGATGTGTGGTGTCAGTGCCTCTAAAGGTGTTTAGTGCTGTGTGGTGTCAGTGCTGTGTGGTGTCATTGCCTCTAAAGGTGACCAGAGCTGTGTGGTGTCAGTGCTGTGTGGTGTCAGTGCCTCTAAAGGTGACCAGAGCTGTGTGGTGTCAGTGCTGTGTGGTGTCAGTGCTGTGTGGTGTCAGTGCCTCTAAAGGTGTTTAGTGCTGTGTGGTATCATGCAAATGTGACTTGAGTTATTATTAAACTCTGTCCTTTAACACTGAACACGAACCTACAGGTGAATAAGAGTCAGATATCCTCTCCACTGAACTCAAACTCACGGGTAAGGAAGACTCAAGATATTAAAATTCTGTCCTTCAGCACTGAACCCAAACCCACCTGTAAGTGACACTAGATATCCTCTCCACTGAACCCAAACCCACCTGTAAGTGACACTCCGTTATCCTCTCCACTGAACCCAAACCCACCTGTAAGTCCGATATCCTCTCCACTGAACCCAAACCCACCTGTAAGTCCGATATCCTCTCCACTGAACCCAAACCCACCTGTAAGTGAAACTAGATATCCTCCCCACTGAACACAAACCCACCTGTGAGTGAGACTCAGATATCCTCTCCACGGAACCCAAACCCACCTGTGAGTGAGACTCAGATATCCTCTCCACTGAACCCACCCCACCTGTGAGTGAGACTCAGATATCCTCTCCACTGAACACAAACACACCTGTGAGTGAGACTCAGATATCCTCTCCACGGAACCCAAACACACCTGTGAGTGAGACTCAGATATCCTCTCCACTGAACCCAACCCCACCTGTGAGTGAGATTCAGATATCCTCTCCAAGGCTTCTCATTCTGAAGCCACTTCACCCCCCCTCTGCCGCGGCATCCTCTGATCATGACTCATGTGCAGCCTTGTCCACTGTTCCTCTGCGAACCACTTGACAATAACTGACTACTGTGAGCTTGATTTGCATGCATTTTCCTATAATTACGAGCTGCCCAGACATACAGGCACTGTCCGACCATGATTGCCTTCCCCCGTCCGACTGTGATTACCTTCCCCCGTCTCACCTGCAATAGAGACGGCCCTGCCTCTATATTTAGAGAAACAAATAGCCTCTAAAAAAGAAAAGACACGGTGTCCGGGCAACCACAGAGAGCATGTAATCAGTGTCAGACAGCAAACAAATATATGCACATCTGTCTCCATGCCAACCAAATTTACACAACTGTCTCCATGGCAACCAAATATATGCACATCTGTCTCCACGCCAACCAAATATATGCACATCTATCTCCACGCCAACCCAATGTATGCACTTTTGTCTCCATGCCAACCAAATGTATGCACATCTGTCTCCATGCCAACCAAATATAAGCACACCTGTTTCCACGCCAACCACATATATGCACATCTGTCTCCATGCCAACCAAATATAAGCACACCTGTTTCCACGCCAACCACATATATGCACATCTGTCTCCACACCAACCAAACATGCACATGTCTCCATGCCAACCAAATATATGCACACCTGTCTCCACGGCAACGAAATATATGCACACCTGAATCCACGCCAAACAAATATATGCACACCTGTCTCCACGCCAACCAAATACATGCACATCTGTCTCCACGCCAACCAAATACATGGACATCTGTCTCCACGCCAACCAAATTTATGCACAACTGTCTCCACACCAACCAAATATATGCACACCTGTCTCCACGCCAACCAAATACATGCACATCTGTCTCCACGCCAACCAAATACATGGACATCTGTCTCCACGCCAACCAAATACATGCATATCTGTCTCTGCACCAACCAAATACATGCACATATGTCTCCATGCCAACCAAATATATGCACACCTGTCTCCACGCCAACCATAAAGAAATGCAGAAGCAGCACACCCATGTGAGTGGCAATAAAATCTGTGATACAGTAACACAACAATATGTATTTTTCATGATCTCATTCACTCTTATGGAGTGAGGGCAAAGTAATACATAAAACATTACCATAAATGAGAAGAGGACGATGAAACTCAGGGTGACATTTTGTGGTTGTGTGCTTGCTACCTACAGTATGGAGCATACATTCTCTCAGAGTGATCTTGTGGGGTTGTGTGCTTGCTACCTACAGTATGGAGCACACATTCTCTCAGAGTGATCTTGTGGTTGTGTGCTTGCTACCTACAGTATGGAGCACACATTCTCTCAGGGTGACCTTTTGTGGTTGTGTGCTTGCTACCTACAGTATGGAGCACACATTCTCTCAGAGTGATCTTGTGGGGTTGTGTGCTTGCTACCTACAGTATGGAGCACACATTCTCTCAGAGTGATCTTGTGGTTGTGTGCTTGCTACTGTACCTATGCAGCACACATTCTCTCTGAGCACCTGTCTGTCTGTACTGCACTATATACGCAAGTGGAAATGTGAGCACCTGTCTGTCTGTACTGCACTATATACGCAAGTGGAGATGTGAGCACCTGTCTGTCTGTACTGCACTATATACGCAAGTGGAGATGTGAGCACCTGTCTGTCTGTACTGCACTATATACGCAAGTGGAGATGTGAGCACCTGTCTGTCTGTACTGCACTATATACGCAAGTGGAGATGTGAGCACCTGTCTGTCTGTACTGCACTATATACGCAAGTGGAGATGTGAGCACCTGTCTGTCTGTACTGCACTATATACGCAAGTGGAGATGTGAGCACCTGTCTGTCTGTACTGCACTATATACGCAAGTGGAGATGTGAGCACCTGTCTGTCTGTACTGCACTATATACGCAAGTGGAGATGTGAGCACCTGTCTGTTTGTACTGCACTATATACGCAAGTGGAGATGTGAGCACCTGTCTGTCTGTACTGCACTATATACGCAAGTGGAGATGTGAGCACCTGTCTGTCTGAACTGCACTATATACGCAAGTGGAGATGTGAGCACCTGTCTGTCTGAACTGCACTATATACGCAAGTGGAGATGTCAGACAAGTGGCTGTATGGATGGGTGACGAGTCATCAGGTATTTATAGTCATGGGACAGCATACTCAGGAGAGCAAATGGATTCAGTATCTATAGGTCTGGTGTGTGTGTGTGTGTGAGTGTGTGAGTGTGTGTGTGTGCGCGAGTTCAGATCTGGTGTTAGGATCGTGATCAATGTGTCTTTGTGGTTTTGCGGATGTGTCTGTATGTCTGGCATGTAAAGCAGATATGAGAGAGGTGATCCCCTAAGAATAGGTCAGCTCAAATGGACAGCTACATGAAGCTGAGCTCAAATGGACAGCTACATGAAGC
>NW_027468663.1:55181237-55183737 GCF_046254945.1 Alosa pseudoharengus | reverse complement strand
TATTTCCATTAATGTGAATACTAAACTGTCACCACTTAAAACATGATTCTAGATTGTGAGCATGGTAGGCTACAGTGGCCCAGAGAGATCACACAAGCAAATACGCAATCCACAAGAAAATTAAGAAAGCATCTTTTTTAATGTGTCAGAATACAGAAGATGTTGGAAATCCACACAACAAAACCCACAGCAGACACAAACGTTTACTGTGTTTTCATAAGCTGCAGCGTGTTGCAGTGTGCCATCATGAGCATGTTTAATGTGTTTTCATAAGCTGCAGTGTGCCATCATTAGCATGTTTAATGTGTTTTCATAAGCTGCAGTGTGCCATCATTAGCATGTTTAATGTGTTTTCATAAGCTGCAGTGTGCCATCATGAGCATGTTTAATGTGTTTTCATAAGCTGCAGTGCGCATGAGCATGAGCATGAGTGTTAGCACTGGTTAGCACTTCGGACCTGTAACCGGAGGTTTGCCGGTTCGAACCCCGACCAGTAGGCACGGCTGAAGTGCCCTTGAGCAAGCCACCTAACCCCTCACTGCTCCCCTAGCGCCGCTGTTGATGCAGGCAGCTCACTGCGCCGGGATTAGTGTGTGCTTCACCTCACTGTGTGTTCACTGTGTGCTGTGTGTGTTTCACTAATTCACGGATTGGGATAAATGCAAAGACCAAATTTCCCTCATGGGATCAAAAGAGTATATATACTTATACTATACTTAACATTGATGCCAAGGAGCATAGATACCACTTCTTCCATTGTGTTCCTTTAAGAGCATGCCTTCTCCCTGTTCTTTTAAGGGCATGCCTTCTCCCTGTTCCTTTAAGGGCATGCCTTCTCCCTGTTCCTTTAAGAGCATGCCTTCTCCCTGTTCTTTTAAGGGCATGCCTTCTCCCTGGGCACCACAATGACCTTTGAAACTGACCTTCCCTGAAGCCCTGTGTTTATGTGCTTACCTGTTGAGCAGGGAGAAGAGGCCCTTGGCTGTGGTGATAAGGTCCAGCACTTCCTGCAGTTCCCCCGCGGGCAGCTTGGAGGCGCTGTGGCTGTTGTAGGAGCGCAGGCTCCAGCGACTCTGGATGTTCATCTGCAGGTGGTGCGCTACGCCACGCAGCTTCTCCGTCAGGCTGCGCAGACTCTCTCCTCCCAGGCCGTAAATCTGACACACACACACACACACACACACACATACACACACTGCAGTGAGGGACAGGTAATGGTGCAGCTTATGTCATCTTTACTAAATGAGCCTGATTAAAAGAATAAAAGAACAAGCACACATTTTGGGAAATTAGGTTATTTGCTCTCTACCCCAGAGTTAGATTTGAGGATACATTTCTTCTCTGTGCATACATCAGTTAGCCCATAGCTAGTCTAGCTTACATCAGTTAGCCCATAGCTAGGCTACTGTAGCTTACATCAGGTAGTCCATAGCTAGTCTATAGGTTACATCAGTTAGCCCATAGCTAGGCTAGCTTACATCAGTTAGCCCATAGCTAGGCTATAGCTTACATCAGTTATCCCATAGTCAGTCTATGGCTTACATCAGTTAGCCCATAGCTAGGCTATAGCTTACATCAGTTAGCCCATAGCTAGGCTATAACTTACATCAGTTAGCCCATAGCTAGGCTATAGCTTACATCAGTTATCCCATAGTCAGTCTATGGCTTACATCAGTTAGCCCATAGCTAGGCTATAACTTACATCAGTTAGCCCATAGCTAGGCTATAACTTACATCAGTTAGCCCATAGCTAGGCTATAGCTTACATCAGTTAGCCCATAGTTACTCTATAGCTTACAGTTAGCCCATAGCTAGGCTATAGCTTACATCAGTTAGCCCATAGCTAATCTACGGTTAAATGGGAGCTATAGGCTTACTGGAAAGCACCAGTAGCACCACTGGAGAGTTCAAGGTTTCCCTGTCAGCTGCTTCTGTATCTTATTCTCAATAGACATGACAATGAACCCCATCAACCCACCCCTCTATAACCACCACCACCCCATTACTCCCACCCCATTTCTCCATCACCTCCACAGTGTTTGTTCTACAGAGAAAAAGATTCAAAGCAGTGACAGTCAGAGAAGGCCACATCCACTCATTCATACAGACCATGTTATAATAGCATCAGATACCGTGACCAACACAAAGAGACACATGCAAAACCACACACACACACACACACACACACACACAGACACACACAGACACACACACTCAGAGGAGCAGAGGAACAGTCACGCCGTTAAATGCAAACCTTTGAGTTTGCATGTATAATGGTCCGTTGCCATGAATCACATCTAGTACTTTAATTGTTACCCTACTAACTTGCTTGAAGGGAGTGGAACAAAACAAACAAAAGAAACACAAACTCAAAACTCAATCCCCACTGCACACACACAAACACATACACACACACATACACACAAACACACACACACACGCACTTTGATTAGTAGGTAACCCTTCTGCACTCTCATTCTCCAGTAGTACTGATTATTAC
>NW_027468663.1:55128737-55166237 GCF_046254945.1 Alosa pseudoharengus | reverse complement strand
GATAGGTAGTTGTGCAGTGTGTGTACATGCAATACATCTTCGTATGTGTGTGCATATTTGTGCATGGCTATGTTATGTGTGTGTTTGCTTGGGTTTGTACATGTTAACGTGTATATTTATGCATTTTGTGTGTGTGTATGTGTGTGTGTGAGAGAGAGATAGAGAGAGAGAGAGATGAATTCACAAAAGAAAGAGCTAAATTCTTCATAAAACTCTCCAAAAAAAACCCTATTTTGACTTATTGAGCAGCGCAGATCAAGTAAGGGATAATGTATAGAACGCCGGTCATTATTGGGAAAATAAGTCCCGACAGGGAGAACCGGACTTGTTCCGCCCTGAAGGGACTTATTTTCCCAATAATGACCGGCGTCCTATACATTATAGAATATAGAACTATAGAATTATAGAATTACTTATTACACGGCTACTTGCCAAGATGAAATAATAAACTCCCCATGATATGACTTTAGCCTACATAGCCTAGCCTATTTGTTACCGTTCATCTTGGCATTTGCTGAGAAACAAATAGTTCGCAACAACACACGCTGAACTTGAATCAAACATTCTTTAGAACACAGCTGATCAACCGTCTGCTTTCACTTTTGGATGAAGTTCCAGTCCTTGCGTAGTGATATGAAATACCTGAATTAGAAGCACAAACTCCGTTGTCATTGAAAGCGGTCATTATTTTTTTCAGAGGTCCTTTCCTCAGAAATAATGACTGCTCGAACTTTGGGAAAGCCCATTCAAGTCAAGGGAGCGTTCTACTTGCCTTGTGAAGAGCCGTGTAATAAATGATTATAATACTGGGAGAGGGGAAGTTTGTCCAAGCCTGCCATGATGGAGGCACAGAGTGGAGCTCCATCTACTGGCGTGATGGAGGGACATGTTGTGGAGTTCCATCTACTCCACCCTCCACCCTCCACCCTCTCTGTATCCATGCTTGTCTGTTTCTAACCAGCACCGTTGTTTATTAGTGTCTGCTGGTTGTTATTGTTGTTTTTTTCACTGTAATTGTTGTTATTATCACTACTGTTATTATCATGATTACTATGTTATTATTTTTATACAGCACTGCTTTGGCCACACTGTAAAACAATCGTCATGCTAATAAAGCCATTTGAAATGAGAGAGAGAGAGAGAGTGGGGGATGTATTGAGTGAAACTGCCCGCATTGAGGTTGCTTGATTGATATGGCACCCAGTAGCAGTATTGAGTAGTAATGTTTGTGTGTGTGTGTGTGTGTGTGTGTGTGTGTGTGTGTGTGTGGTGTTAGTGAAAGCCAGACCAGAGTAAAGAGCTGCAGCGTAAACTCTGGCTGGAGCCCATCACTCATGGTAAAGCAGAACGCTACATTCCATTCCACACACACACACACCACACACACACACACACCACACACACACACACACACACACACACACACACCACACACACACACACACACACACACACACACAAGCCTAAGCCACAGAGCCTCAGGCAGGTAATACTTCCAGTCCCTCTTCAGTTACTGTAAGTCCAGAGGTTACTGTTCTGTGCATCGATCTGAGCTCCTTTATCACGCGACAGCACACCGTCACACACACACACACACACATGCACAGAGATCTGAGCTCCTTTATCACGGGACAGCACACCGTCCTTTAGCACATTGGTTCCCAAAGACTGGGTCGCGACCCACAGGTGGGTCGCAGGAGATTTTATTTGGGTCGCCAGCACAATTTATGTTGTGTAATGGGCCTAACTTATACTATTTAGCCAGGAAAGCTAACAGTTTTCTATTAGGATCTAGTTTGTTAACTACAGCCAGGAAAGCTAACAGTTTTCTATTAGGATCTAGTTTGTTAACTACAGTCACAGGCCATATGTGCAATTTTGCGCCTGCCATGGACATCGCAGTTGCAAAATGCAAGGGACATGAATCAGCCTTTTTGCACAAACATTAACAGACACCATCTCTTCAGCTTGACCGATTAAAATCTAGTCAACTAAAGCAGACATCCGTATACTGGACATGGCTATTTAATTTGCGTCATAGGCTGTAGATATTTTCAATTGTAGATGCACTCTTTAAAGTTAATAGCAACCTCCTCACATTCCTTAATATTTCAGATTTAAAACGCACTACAGCACGTTATATTAGGCTACAATTTAAATGGACATTTTAAACGCTATTATTTCCTCTCGTTTTCCACCTTGTGAACTCTACTAGGCTAGCCTACAATAAAGGCACATTATCTTTTGGCTATTGCGCAAAAGCCTCTTGTTCCATTCTTACAACATAGCCTGTCACAACATACCGTGACAGGCGTATCTTTTCGGTAGTCATTCCAACTTTCCACGCTAATGATGCTCAAAATGCAACTATTCTCAAAGCAGGATGAGAAAAGGCTGAGGTTGTGTGTTTGTACAAAACTTTTTACAGCTTTGAAAGTATTTAACATTGTTTCATGTGTAATTGAAATTGCAGAATTGTGGGAAACTGAAGAGTCAGTGCATCACTAATCCCTGTAATAGTAGTGGTAGTAGGCCAGACCTAGTAGGTGCTATTACGTATCCAGATATGGCACTGTAGAATTTTTTTTTTTGGGGGGGGGGCATAGAAAAGTTTGAGAACCTGTGGCCTAAAACAATAAAACAATATTGGTGGATGATTGTGCTCTGAAGTGAATGGGTCGTGATGGTCTGTCATTTTTAAAAAGTGGGTCCCCAGAAAAAAAGTTTGGGAAACACTGCTTTAGCACACCGTCACACACACACACACACACACACATGCACAGAGATCTGAGCTCCGTTATCACAGGACAGCACACCATCACACACACCTACACACACACACACACACACACACATGCACAGAGATCTGAGCTCCGTTATCACATGACAGCACACCGTCACACACACATACACACACACACATGCACACACACACACATGCACAGAGATCTGAACTCCTCTATCATAGGAGAACACATACACACACACCTTTACTCACACAAACACACACGCACGCACACACACAGAGAACTGCAGTCTGCAGTCCTACTGTATATCACACAGGATCTATTAGATTAAAGCCTGATTCAGACTGCAAGCGACTACTGACAAGAGACCCTGTGATGTTAATACAATTCAGCGACTACTGACATGAGGGCATGCAATGTTAATACAATTCAGCGACTACAGAAGAGAGCATGCAATATTAATACAATTCAGTGACTACAGACATGAGAGCATGCAATATTAATACAATTCAGCGACTACAGACATGAGAGCATGCAATGTTAATACAATTCAGCGACTACAGACATGAGAGCATGCAATGTTAATACAATTCAGCGACTACTGACATGAGAGCATGCGATGTTAATACAATTCAGCGACTACAGACAAGAGAGCATGCAATGTTAATACAATTCAGCGACTACAGGCGTAAGGACCACTGGCCACATGAAATGTGTGACAAAATGTAAATAATTTAAACGTTTGATGCTAAATGCCGATGGGTGATGAGTGAATTGCCATATCCACTGCCTGGCCAAAGCAAAGGTCACCAGCTGGATTTAACTAAGCAGATAGGTAAGAGCCTCCCTGTGGGGCCCGTGCTATGAGCTGGGCTTGCTGCAGGTGGTCAGGTCTAGGTTCAGCAGCGTTATGTGCCCAAAGAATGAGGTCAGCTGACTACCTGAATATACTGAATGACCAGGTAATTCCATCAATGGATTTTTCCTTCCCTGATGGCGCGGGCATGATGACAAGACGACAATGCCAGGATTCACCGGGCAAAAATTGTGAAAGTGTGGTCCAGGAAGCGTGAGACATCATTTTCACCACAGAGTCCACACCTTAACCTCATTGGCCACCACAGAGTCCACACCTTAACCTCATTGGCCACCACAGTGTCCAGATCTTAACTCCATTGGCCACCACAGAGTCCAGACCTTAACCCCATTGGCCACCACAGAGTCCACACCTTAACCTTATTGACCACCACAGAGTCCAGACCTTAACCCCATTGGCCACCACAGAGTCCACACCTTAACCTTATTGGCCACCACAGAGTCCAGATCTTAACTCCATTGGCCACCACAGAGTCCAGACCTTAACCCCATTGGCCACCACAGAGTCCACACCTTAATCCCATTGAGAGTCTTTGGGATGTGCTGGAGAGGACTCTGCAGTGATCCGAATCTCCCGTCGTCAATACAAGATCTTGGCCAAAGATTACTGTAATGCAACGCTGGACAGAAATAAATGTTGTGACATTGCAGAAGCTTGTGGACACAATGCCACAGCGAATGCGTGCCGTAATCAAAACGAAATATTAGAGTGTGTGAGACCAGGCAGGGTATGTGAACAGGGCTTAAGTCCCACACATGGACTGTCCACTGCAATGGGAGCTGGTGTGCAGGAAATGTATTACTCCTGCTGGACACTCAGAATGGCCCGTAATAATCCATTGGAAAATTGCAGATGTCATTTTGAGTCGCGTTTCTAGCGGTGGGGCTTACAAAACTAAATCACATTTCGCACTTGATGTTCTTCAGCTGAATGAATTAAGCACTGACTTAATGCACTTCATTCATTCAAATGATGTCATCACAGTCCATCATAAAACATTATTATGCAAGAGTGTTTTCCATCTTTCAACTCTTGTTATGCTGGTATAGTTTATGTTTACTGTTTTTTGATCAAAACACACACACACACCACACACACACATTTGCATAAACCCAAATGTCATTCATATTCATATGTTTGTAGCTTATTTCATTTCTATTGGAAAGCGCTGCGTCACCACAGCTGTCTTGCATCTCAACAGAGTGGGCTGAGCAACGGTGCTCTGTGATAGGTCAGTGTGCGTTGTGCTTGACCTGACAGGCAGGGTCAGCCGGAATCTTCTGGAAGGCACGAAAGGAGAGGCCACTAGTAGAGACTAGAATATAGATAGAATATATGTATATGTATATATATATATATTTATAGGTAGAATATATGATATACTGTAGGGGCCTATAGGATGAAATATGAAGCTTCATCAGAATGGAAAGAGACGGATGACAAGCGTCACCATGAGCAACCAATAGAGCAGCCACTGTTGCCTGGCGAAGGAGCTCCTTAGAACACTATAGAGCCGACATACTTCTCTTCTGATTCAGCTCCTTAGAACACTATAGAGCCGACATACTTCTCTTCTGATTCAGCTCCTTAGAACACTACAGAGCCGACATACTTCTCTTCTGATTCAGCTCCTTAGAACACTACAGAGCCGACATACTTCTCTTCTGATTCAGCTCCTTAGAACACTATAGAGCCGACATACTTCTCTTCTGATTCAGCTCCTTAGAACACTATGAGTAAGACATCTGATCTGAGATCAGTATGATGTGTTGGTCCAAACAGCGCCGCCTCGCAGTCATCAGAATGGGCCATAATGACATGTGCAGGCAGCTTCAGGAATGCTGACAGGAACAAATAGGCCCAGCTAAGGGTGTGTTCAATCAATAAGCCATCCATCTTGCCCATGAGCTGCTTCTTGGGCAGAGACTGCAAGCAAACATTTTGACACACACCACTGATGTAACTGAACCACTGATTAGGTTATGTGTTTGTGTGTGTGGATTATGGAGATTACATATTGCCTATAATAGTGAATGCATGCATTAGAAATTAATAGAAATCAGAATGTACATTTGAAAATTAAACATACATTTGATTATGGAAGCTGTTAATGTGCTTTCAAAAAGAATATGTTCAAAGGAAATATATTCTGTATTGTGTTTAATTCTGCATCTCTGCAAGCTAGTTGGCCAACTGCCCCTTGTTGCCCGTGGTAACTAACACGGGCAAGGCACTGGGGGTGGTCTTGCGTGAGAAGGCGTCAACTGAGGGGACATAATATAAATATCACTAGTAATTTGTGAAATTATATACAACAATCGCCCCAAGAGTACAAGAGTTTTGATGTATGTGGAAGTTATAACATTGTCAGCATATCTTACGTCGCTTAGCCACTGTTAGTTACGGAGGTCTTCGCGTTTGCAAGGATGATGTGGAGCAAGGCATTGGTGCCGACTGTAAATGTTTACATTGGCGTAATCATCATAGACATTTCATAGGCAAGAGGTGCTGAGTGGAGTTGCAGTTGCGGTGCTTAGCCAGAGGAGGCCGTCAAGTCAAATCTTCGTGAGAGAAAGCGCAGAAAGGGGCTGGCCAAAGCTTGTGTGCAGGCTGCCAATGACAGCTTGAGTCAACGCGCCTTTACGCTAAATGTTGAGGAGAGCACTCGATTCCGGCGAGGAGCAGGCTGGCGGGACAGGGTCGCCCTTTCACGCATTCTTTTGGGAAGAGACGCGATTGCGAAACTCAGGCGAATTTGAAGTGCACACAAATCAAGCACTAGAGGACGACCATTCTCCATAAAGACAACAAAAGCTACACGCTGACCTTTTACGGCAAGCGAGACCTCGGCTGCAGTTGGGCTCAGACGATTCAATTTTCCGGTTGCATTTTCGCGTCTAAACCTGTCTTCACCTGCGAGAGAACCCTACCCTCCTTCTCATCGAAGAATCGACAACTTAGTCCTTGCTTCTCGCACAGGACCAGTATTTACCTCTGCACGGAGAGGGAGAGCATCGACGTCATTGTAGAGGACTTTTTTAATTATTTCTAAACGTCTCCTGTGTGAATATGCGCGTTCAGTCAGCGTAGTGGAGTTTGGAGACAGTGATTTAACCAGCATCGGGCCGCCAGCGACTAGGACCGAAAACCATCTCTTCAGACCGTCTCAAAAACGGACGTTTGAAAGCAAACTGAAGATATTTTTGCAGTGAAAGTACCGAAGTACCAACAAAATGCCTCTCGCGCAACTTGCAGAACCCTGGCCCAAAATGGAGCTGGTCCAGCTCGAGACTGAGGTAAGGTCAGAGGTCAAGCTCACCTGTTTAAACTTCTGATAAATCTTAATTGGTGCAGATTACGTACAGTATCTTACCAACTTCTATTTGTTGTCGGTGAACTTTAAATACAAATGCACTTTACTATGCAAATAGTGAATTTGATGGAGAGTTTTGATTGCAATAACACATTTGCTAATCCACACTCATTCGACTCACTCAAGATAACGCAGGACACGTCCAAGGAAATGCCTAGGTGACTCACACACTTGAGTACAACTCTGTGTTGCAATACATTAGCATTTGGTCTAATATTTACCCTATGGCTTTTTAAGGTATGCACTTGAAAGCCAGTCGTCTGTGCAGAATCCAAACAGACCTTTTCAGGGCCAACGATAATTCATTACAAACCCTTTGTAAGTGTCAAAGCCGTCGTTTGTGAATGGACTCTACTCCATTCTTCATTTTTTAAACATTCGAGCCCGAAAACCTCAGAAGCTGCCTGATGTCAGTCAGTGCTCAGTACTAGAATCAGAGATTGTATCAGTGTCTGTGCCAGAAACAACAAGAATGAACTGTGTTTGGTATCATGCTTAGATGCTACCTGGCCATTAGAGAATGCGCCACTTTTGATGACGTCTCTCTCCCCTCTCTTTCTCTAGTCCTCGTTTGTCCCATAATCCCAGGGGAGCGCAATTAAAACTGTCACTGCAAAATCAATTTTCATAATGTTCCTCCCATGCTCGTCAGGAGGTCGCATTTCAGTTTTTAGACACTAAAAAGACACTTTTAAACCCCTCCCTATGTGATGAGGTATACAAGCACACATTGGCCTTCTGAGCTTCACTAACCCTTTATTCATGGCACATTGGATTGAGTTTGAGTATGTCTCGTCTTAGCCTTTTAGATGCAGTCAATGAATATTTTTTCTACTAATTTGTGTAGGCCCACATGCCTAAGTAATAACATGCTCTGCACATCTCAGAGGCTGTGGCCCCATTTGTCCTCCTCTCTACGTTTTGTTTTGGCTGTCAAACTGGAGTTGATTTGTCAGTGGCTGATTTCATGGAGTGCCAGAGGAAACAACAGCTCAAGTCCAACATGCCTATTAGGGCTTCAGCATTTGGGGAACATATCTGATTGCAACTTGTTTGACAGATATTGTGACTTGATTTGAGATATAATTTTTCAATGTCAAGCTTCAGTTCAATATTATTCCAAATTTCACTTTATTTTGGGCCACTTTTGATTGGTAAGCACGCCTAGTGAAGGAGAAACACAGCACTCCTGTTAGGTGAGCTTCACTGTCTGTCACATAAGGAGGATGACATGAATATAACAATCATAGATGTGACAAGATTAAACACTGGGTCAGAGTTGGGAGCTCCACAATTAATGGCAGCCTCTGCAATTAACTTATTGCATTAGTTCACATTGTGATTTTGATTAAACATCGATTAATTGTGATTAATTGTGTAGCCTAATGTCTGTTTCTTTATTGTCTTTGTCTATCGTAATGCAGAGGGTTGCTGATCTTCTTTGGCTGAATTTACGCTTCTAAATGTCAGTTGTGGCGTGCATCTCTTGCGATTATTCCAGCTGTAAATGGTGATGCTGTTGGGGGTGTTTAGCAGTATAGCATGATTCAGCATGCCAGGAACAAGAACAGTAATATACGGCATGTCACTGTTTATTATTTAGCGTTCCTGTTTCTCAGTGGAGGGGGTAGTCGCTGCAGCAGGGTCTCCGGGCCCAGTCTCTTAAACAGATGTCTGGCTGAAGCGTGTGTGTAAACACAAACCTGAGCTGGGGACGCACACCAAAGGCTGTGTCCGGCTTGAGCTGTATCAGGTGTCTGATGACCGCATGGCTATTTCCTGCTGGGCTTGGACTCACTGGGCAGTCATGTTTTGAAATGAGAGATTGCTTAACTCATTGAGTGCCAAAAACTTAATATTACGTTTTTCCTTCCCATGCGTTGAGTGCCAAAAACGTAATATTATGTTTTTAGCTTTTTTTTTAAATTACGAAACTAGACACTCTAACACACCTTATATGTGATTTTGGGAACTGTGATGAATGGAAATGAAATATATGACGATCGAAAACTCATGAAAACGCACAATCTGGACATTTTATCTGGACATTTTACCATAATTCGGTTGCCGCTTTGGGTCGAGTGACGCATGCACGCCATCTCAAAACCAGGCCATTTTCGTGGGTCTATCACTAGGTGGCAGTCTCGCCAGGTCTCGCTGATCACTTCCCGGAAAGTTTACAGGCAACACTTCATATTTCATGAAAGACGTTATATCACCATTTCTAGAAAAAAACGGTGATTTTGATGAAAACTAGCCACTGTTTAGCTTGGGATTTCTCAGGAACAGAGGCGTGTAGAAATACATGGTTTGCACCCACTGAGAGCTTAAAGTCTCACCTTTTAAACGAGCCATTGTATTGTAACGAGCCATTGTGTTCATAGCTATAACACAGAATATGCTGTGGCTGTACAAAAATCATCAACAATGGTCTAGATTGCTGGAACTCTAGGACAAAGCTTCCGAAAACAACTTGGCATTCAATGAGTTAAGCTGCAGCTGAGGTCACTTCGGTTTGATGGAATCCCTTTCAATCTCCCCCGTCTCTCTCTCTCTCTCGCTCTCTGTCTCTCCCTCTCTCTCTCTGTCTGTCTGTCTGTCTAGCTGTCTCTTTTGCTGTCTGTCTACCTATCCCTTTCACTGTTTGTGTCTTTCTCTGTCTATCTGTCAGTGTCATGTTCTGTCTCTCTGTAGCTCTCCATCTCTCCCTTTCTGTGTATTCCTCTCTTTTAGTGAGTCTCCTTATATTTGCTTGACATGAGCTCTGACAGTTCCGTAGAAAGTAAGTGACATAAGGTTTGATGACTTTGATCCACTGAGTTTCTTTCCACACTCCAGTGTGACAGCAGCAGGTGTTGGCTATCAAGGGCATGGAACACACACACACACACACACACATATACACACACACACACGCATACACACCTGATAGAAAGCTTACTTTGTCTTTGTGCTCCTGCATTAATGTCATACTCCACACTCCCAATCACATTCCCTCTAAGCTGCTGTCATGTACTGGGACGTGAGGTGACGTTATGCAGGGTGCAAGCGTCCTCACTCTCAGAGGTTGTGTGTCAGACGAGCCGTGGTGGTGGGGCATTTACCCTGTCGGTGTGATGCCGACCGGCTTTGTGAGGCGTTCCCTTGAGAATATTAATCTCAACAAGTCAGTGCAGACTCCGAGGATGTCTCTCGCTGTGCGGGAAATAAAAGAACCGATTATGCAACAGCCCATTGATGCTGTTTCTGTGGCGAGATGGCACTGTAAATTCTGCACCGCAGGGGCGACCACACACACACACACACACACACACACACACACACACACACACACACACACAAAATCTGCCTTGCATTCAGTCTTTCTTTTTTGCACTCCTTCAGAGTACAAGGCCAGTGCACTGCAGCATGTGGGGCACCTCCAAGGACAGGACAAGAGTTTGGAATGACCTCCAGAATACAGTAGAACTCCTCATTGGAGCCTCCATGGCAACAGGAGTTTGGAATGAACTCCAACATACAGTATAGAACCAGAGAGGGTTAAAGCGGAGCTAGTAATCAAGGATCTTTGATAGAACTGCTCAGAGCCCTATCTATTCACCTTATTCCGCGCACAAACATGGGGGGCGCTAGCTTTGCCCACATTGTCTCCGAACTTCCGATTGAGCAGTACATTCATTGCGATACATTGAGATAACAGAGCTCTATCAAGATGACTGGCATCATATGTTATTGGTCATCCTAAAGTTAGGAACGTTTATTTAGGGTTTTGGTGACTTAAAGGAACCATATGTAAGATTGTGGCCAAAACTGGTACTGCAATCACTTTCAAAATACTGAAGAGCGGTGTATCCCCTCCCCCTCCCCCCTGACTCAAGGTTGCCAACGCGGATGACGAAACACTACTGACTTTGTGATTAGTAGATAGGTGGAGGGTGGCGCATCAGGCCAAAACACAACATGACATGACAAAACACAACATCAACAACAGTTGAGGGCTGCAACTTCACTTTTTAAATGACAATATCCTGGCTGGACTACTGTTGTCAGTGATATAAGTATTTGAAATGAACATGATTTCTTAATGTCTAGTGACATATCAGGGCCATTTTATGAGTAATTGAAATATTTTTCTTACATACGGTTCCTTTAAGACATTTCCTATACACCTTTCCTATCTGAAGTTAGGTAAACACTGACTTTGGAGCGGCTGTTCTGTAATGACTTTCTAAACTAGTTACCATAGTTACCAAACAGATAAGGATTTGCGAGTTTCTCCATACGATACACCGGCCACTGCCACATCGTCTACCCACTCCGTAGGGCTGAATAGCCTTGGGTAGCGAAGAACAATATTGCAATCTGACCTCCTGATGGCATTTGTCGTTTCCCTCCCAAGTTAGCCTCTCTATCCTCTTCTGCCGTGTTATTCCAATGAAGCTAACTAGACGTAGCTAGCCGACAGGAAGTTTAAAGACAACGTGGAATTTTTAAAAATGGGCGGGGCTGAATAAGGTGAATAAGGGTCTGGAACTGCTCATTGTAGCCACCATGGCAACAGGAGTTTGGAATGAACTCCAACATACAGTAGAACTTCTCATTGGAGCCACTATGGCAACAGGAGTTTGGAATGAACAACATATAGAACTCTTCATTGTAGCCACCATGGCAACATGCACACACCTGAGCTGGCGACGCACACTGGCTATCAGTTAGTGTGGGTGTGCCTCTCTGTTTCACATTGTTTGTTGTTGACCAGAAAGATTACATTTTATTCTTGTCTGGTTGCAGGCCAGCAGAGGTGTGTGTGTGTGTGTGTGTGTGTGTGTGTGTGTGTGTGTGTGTGTGTGTGTGTGTGTGTGTGTGTGTGTGTGTGTGTGTGTGTGTGTGTGTGTGTGTGTGTGTGTGTGTGTGTGTGTGTGTGTGTGTGTGTGTGTGTGTGTGTGTGTGTGTGTGTGTGGAGTGTTCATTCAAGTGGGCCAAACCTGAGTTGCAGTTCAGTTTGAATGAATGTGCTATTTCTGAAGTAGGCCGAAGACTGTGAGCTCGCGCTTGCCTTTTGAAATGTCTGAATAATGGTGATTCTGGTGGGCGATAGCGTAGCATTTGCACTGCGAAAGGTCAGCCCATCTTTTCTGGCTGAGTGTACAAATCTGAATGGCGATGAATAAGCCGGGTGGCTCTGGTCATCTGTTACACGGCCACACCGGGGGGCTAATCGTGCTGTGGCCTTTTTGTAATGGTCATCTGTCAACCCGAGATTATGGCAAGACGGGGCAGCCAGCCAGCGTGGCCGTGAAGTCTGGATGGAGGCGTTCGTGCTGTGTTTACCAGGAGGACGGAGACTTTTGTTGGGTGTGTTAACCAGGAGGACGGAGTCTTTTGTTGTGTGTGTTCGTAGGACGGAGACTTTTGTTGTGTGTGTGTGTGTGTTAGTAGGACGGAGACTTTTGTTGTGTGTGTGTGTGTGTGTTAGTAGGACGGAGACTTTTGTTGTGTGTGTTAGTAGGACGGAGACTTTTGTTGTGTGTGTGTGTGTGTTAGTAGGACGGAGACTTTTGTTGTGTGTGTGTGTGTGTTAGTAGGACGGAGACTTTTGTTGTGTGTGTGTGTGTGTGTTAGTAGGACGGAGACTTTTGTTGTGTGTGTTAGTAGGACGGAGACTTTTGTTGTGTGTGTTAGTAGGACGGAGACTTTTGTTGTGTGTGTGTGTGTGTTAGTAGGACGGAGACTTTTGTTGTGTGTGTGTTAGTAGGACGGAGACTTTTGTTGTGTGTGTTAACCAGGAGGACGGAGTCTTTTGTTGTGTGTGTTCGTAGGACGGAGACTTTTGTTGTGTGTGTGTGTGTTAGTAGGACGGAGACTTTTGTTGTGTGTGTTAGTAGGACGGAGACTTTTGTTGTGTGTGTTAGTAGGACGGAGACTTTTGTTGTGTGTTAACCGGGAGGACAGAGTCTTTTGTTGTGTGTTAACCGGGAGGACAGAGTCTTTTGTTGTGTGTTAACCGGGAGGACAGAGTCTTTTGTTGTGTGTTAACCGGGAGGATGGAGTCTTTTGTTGTGTGTTAACCGGGAGGATAGAGTCTTTTGTTGTGTGTTAACCGGGAGAGGAGGAGACTACTTCGGTCTCCAGTCGGTGTGTCCTTCACTGTGAGAGGTCATCTCTCTATTCCCATTTCCCACACAGCCTCAATCTTGAACTCCTTACTAGACAGCTTGGAACCCTTTTTTCCCCTCACACAGAACTTCTGACTTCTCTGTGTGTGTGTGTGTGTGTGTGTGTGTGTTTTACCAAGCCTTCATTTACCAAGCCTACTCTAAATCACAGTTATTGAATTTCAGACAAGCTGACAATTTTGTTGCTTCCTTTAGAAATCAATTTGCAGCAGTGGTAGATAAAGACCTTGGATCTTAAAGTGTGTGTGTGTGTGTATGTGTGAAGGAGAAGGGAAAAGGTCCATATTGTATTGTCCATGTCCCCCAGCTCCCACTGAAAGCAAAACTCTCGCCAACATGCAATTGTGAATGTGCCAGAGTCAAACTTTTGTTTAAAAGCATAATTACGACGTAAGCGCCACTTTTACGATTGACCGTATTTTCATTTTTGACTAAAAAGAAAGGTTTTGGACAACTCGCTTTAGCCGTTGGTTTTTCCGCTTACCCCCATCTTGCCAGTCAAGACAGTGTTTCCCACAGAATTGAATTCCATTTGTGGTGGTTGGTTTGCAGAATTCACTTGAATACAACATTTTTTAACAATTAGCACAGTGTGGTTATGATGCTAACCAGATTTAAGCACAATTTAGTACAACCTGGAAAATCATTGTGTGGTGGTCAATGTTGATATTGTGGTGGGCCGCCACAAATAAGTCAATGTATGGAAAACACTGCAAGAAGTGAGTTGTTCAAAACCTTTCTTTTTAGTAAACTCTGTGTACGCAAGCAATGTTCTCAATGCTCAAAGCTCAGTGTACCTGACAAAGAAAAGATATCCGCATCCGACATCTCTGTGTACCTGATGGAAGACCTGAGCGGTCGGAAACATTTGTGTCATTAAATTGGCAGCGCGTAAGACAGTGTGCGGATATCTTTTCTTGTTCCTTCGTATTGGCTAGTATCCTGCAGCAACTATAGAAAGCGAGTGAACTGCTGTCGGAGGAACCAGGAGGAAACGGCAGACTGACCAAGCGAGGAGTGTCGTCAAATCTCCTCTGAAGCTGTAGAGGGAGCTCTGTAGAGAAAACTGTGAGCAAAAAGTGAGAAAACAGCCAAGACTAACTATATAACTATAATAACTAATTTGTTATTATTGTTTGGTTTTGTTTATGTAAAGCACATTGAATGACCTCTGTGTATGAAATGCGCTATATAAATAAACTTGACTTGACTAGGGTCAGAGCCCAGGGGCCGTTAACTGACTGGACGCAGAAGTCTCCTACTCTTGTATGGTGACGAGAGCTGGGCAGACCACAGCACGTGTGTGTGTGTGTGTGTGTGTGTGTCTCCACATTCTCTCAGCAGCGCGTGATCTGTCGACTAATGAATATTTTAACATGCTTTTATAACGATCCGTGTTATGCTTTGCTCTGTTGAGCAATTCAAATGTAGCCTAATGTGTGACTTGGCCTGGTTAGCCTAACATGTACCACCAAAAGTGTGTGTGTGTGTGTGTGTGTGTGTGAGGCTTTCTGAGGATGGTATGGCATATGTTGTGTAATAAAGGGAGGGAAGTTCTTCTCTTTGTGTGTGTGTGTGTGTGTGTGTGTGTCCACATTCTCCCCTCATGGTGGCCCTCCATGTGCTTTTAGCTCAGAGTAGATCCCTTAATTACATGTTCAATATCATGACTCATCAACACACTCTCACGCCTGATAGTGAAATTAAAGGATGATGGCTCACAACAGCGTTGATGGTTTACTTTCACTTTTTTGGCAGTTTTATTGGAAATAAATGTGTAAAATCTCTCCCCCGCATGTTCAGCTGAATGCTGGACCTCTGGAGCGAAACATCAAAGAACACAGACGAAATAACACTAATAAAAAATAATAAATGTTCATTATTAGACAGTTAGCCAATTTTGTAGTATTAGTCATAGGTCATAGGCCTTCTCTGTAGTCCTTTTAGTCAATTAAAGAGTGTGTGTGTGTGTGTGTGTGTGTGTGTGTGTGTGTGTGTGTGTGTGTGTGGGGAAAGGATGGCATAGGCAAGTGGACTGGGTCTGTCTGGTTTGTGATGTCCAGTCACACACACATGTCCTTGCCTGGGTACTGAACACGGTGTGTGTGTCTCTCTCTTTCAGAATGGACAAAGCACCACAGATGATGGAGTCACATCTGCAGACAAGGTAGGAAACAGTGGCCACACACACACACACACACACAGACACACACACACACACACACAGACACACAGACATATCTGCGGCTATATTCTGTAATTTTCCGTGGGGCGATTGCTTTTGATCTTTGTTGACTGTGTACATCAAAGCCAAGAGGATGAGGCTGACCTATCATGATGTCTCACTGCGGCTGAGATATCCGCGTGCGTGCGTGTTTGTGTGTATGTATGTGTGTTTGTGTGTGTGTGTGTGTTGGAGTGTTCCTGCTCTCATCAGGGTGTTGGTGTGTGTTGGTGCGTGTTGGTGCGTGTTGGTGCGTGTTGGTGTGTGTTGGTGTGTTGCTGCACATTAGAACACTGGCCTGAGAGGGACACACTCAGCGGGCAGCATTATTAGTGAGTGCGTCTGTTGGGAGCTCGGGTCAAGCTGAATTCATGAATTTTAAAAGGTGCTTGAATTGGGTTAGGTGGTGTGTGTGTGTGTGTGTGTGTGTGTGTGTGTCTGTGTGTCTCTCAGTGGGGGTAGGCAAGCAGTGGAGCGAGCCGTGCTGCCGTTGGCATGCGCGCGCACACACACACACACACACACACACACACACACACACACACACACACACACACAGAGTGACCTTTTCAAACTGGTACTTTACTCCCCTGCTTTATTATTTCTCATTGTGCGTGTGTGTGTGTGTGTGAGAGTGAGGTATGGCTGGTTGGTGTGACTATACATCACGGGCATGATCACAGCATAATAAGATTCCTTATGGAGAGGCAACCCTGTTTGGTTACACACACACACACACACACACACACACACACACACACACAGTCAGGCGCCGACACATTATCCCCTGAGCTTCTTCTGGCCTCGGGCTAATGCGCAGTGACTGAGCAGAATCCGTAAGCCTGGCAGCGGCCGGCCATCCAGCGTGCGCTTGCCCTGGTCCAGTTCTGACCAGAGGTGGGCAGAGCCATGTCCATCACTCCTCGCTCTCGCTCTCGCTCTCTCCCTCTCTCTCTCGCGCTCTCTCTCGCGCTATCTCTCTCTCTCGCTCTCTCGCGATCTCTCTCTCTCTCTCTCTCTCTCTCTCGCTCTCTCGCGATCTCTCTCTCTCTCTCTCTCGCTCTCTCGCGATCTCTCTCTCTCGCTCTCTCGCTCTCTCGCGATCTCTCTCTCTCTCTCTCTCTCTCTCTCTCTCTCTCTCGCGCTCTCTCGCGCTCTCTCTCTCTCTCTCTCTCTCTCTCTCTCTCTCTCTCTCTCTCTCTCTCTCTCTCTCTCTCTCTCTCTCTCTCTCTCTCTCTCTCTCTCTCTCTCTCTCTCTCTCTCTCTCTCTCTCTCTCTCTCACGCTCTCTCTCTCTCTCTCTCGCTCGCTCGCTCGCTGCCTGGCACAGGCTGCCGCCGGTGAACTTTGAAATGCACGTTCCGTATCAGTGCAAACACTGGTTGCCATAGTAGCCAAACACTGCACCCAGCCTGCCTTTGTCTTCACACGTTGTGTTCTTCAGACAGTACACACACACACACACACACACACACACACGGCGTGAGCAGGACAGACCGGGGCCGAGGGACGCTCGATGGCTATCCATCGGGCTTCACATGTTAGTGGCTTATGTTTGGGCACTCATGAGAGCCACGGCGAGCTCTAAGAATAGGGTCTCCATGTCAGAGAGGCGTAATTAAATACTGGTGCATTGTGGGTAATCCCCAGAGAAGGGTCAGGAACGCCGAAGACCTCAAGGCAAGAATCCCGCAGCACGATGTTCCCAGACCGCTTGATTGGGTTCTGATTATGAGGTGTGTGTGTGTGTGTGTGTGCTGGACGTGCGTTGGCCTGGGATCCTCCTGATGTGGAGCCGTCACGTTGTCTCTGGGTGCATTAGCCGAGGTGTGTGTGTGTGTGTGCTGGACGTGCGTTGGCCTGTGATCCTCCTGATGTGGAGCCGTCGTGTTGTCTCTGGGTGCATTAGCCGAGGCCGGCGTCTTAATTTAGCCCTCCGCAGTGCTGTCCTGATCGATAGCCAGGAGGGAAGGCAGACGGGCCGCGCTAACGTGATCCGGGACTCGGGGGGGGGGGGGGGGAGGGTGCTGAGCGCCGGGGTGATGATGTCATGGTCATGTGACCCAGGAGGATCTGCACAATCGAGCAGCCGAGTGATTGTCGTCCAAATGGCTAGGACCCCCCCCCCCCCCCCCAGTCCAGCCCTTTAGATCTTAGACTGACACACTCACAAGGCTGGTGACCAAGCAGTGATTTGGAGTCTGATGGTACTCCAGAGACTTCATAAGACCATTGGAACACACACACACACACACGATGACATGAGTTTCAGCTGCAGGTGTCTGGCGTAATGACAGTGAATCTTGACAGAGTTCTGGAGACGATGAAAAGCCTCCGCTCACTCCTTGTCACTCCTGTGTCATTTATTCTCTCTCTCTCTCTCTCTCTCTCTCTTTTTCTTTCCTGGTCTCCCTATCCCTAAAGGACACATAACTGGTTGCCAGTATGCATGTGCTGGTGTCCTCACCCAAAACTACAGCAAGTTTTTTTCTGTTCCTCCAGTTTTGTGAAGTTGGGAATGATGTTGTTCCAACTCTCTCTCCTCTCTCTCTCTCTCTCTCTCTCTCTCTCTCTCTCTCTTTCTCTTTCTCTCTCTTTCCTGTTCTCCCAGACATAGAGAGAGAATGAGACGGACAGACAGATCTGCTGCCCCATAAGGCCGTGGGCTTGTGCTTGTGCTTGTGGCAATAGGACGGGTCCTGCTAATCCCATTTAACCCTCCACCCCACCCAAATGACCAGCCATTCCCAGAAACATGAGCGTATTAGTGCACCAATTAAGACTGAGTCAGTGTGGCTGTTTAATGCAGCTTAGCCTGCCACTGAGCTCTGGCTCTGTGCTGTGTGAATACACCGCCTCAGGCACTGCCAATGGAGCCAGTTTGATTCCTTTCTCTGTCTGTTTCTTCTCTGCTGTCCTTGTCTGTAAATATACATGCCATGGGAGTGTTTTTCATTTTTAGTTTCTTCCTGTGAGCATTGTGTCTGAGGATATGTGGGAATAGATACAGTATTGTGGAAAGTGACCGTGATCTCTTTAAATGGATGCGCTCGTTCTTGACATCCTGCCTTAAGCCCTGAGGAGAGCAGGCTAGCTTTCCATGGAAGTGCCTGGCTCCCAGTGCTGGAATTGATCCATCTCCAAATGGCCCAGAGTCCTGGGAATGTGGTCAGCTCCTCCCGACACTGTCCAAGCGACTGGCTCCCAGGACCGGACAGGAGACGCCACGGCCTAGAGAAGGTGGTGGGGGGGGGGCTGTTTATGTTACAATCTGTGGGCTTTCAGTTGATGGCTGTTGATGTGAAAGCATATACATTCTCAAGCTCACACACACACACACACAAGCCATCTGATGGGTTTTAAATCCCAGCACCAAACAGAAGCTGCGAGGTTGCAGTGAGTGCTGCTCGTCTCCAGATCTTTCATGTTCAAATATTCCCCCATCGCCCCAGCCATGTGGACACACTGGAGGCAAGGCCCTCCACTCGGCAGCCATATTGCGACTGAAGAATCGACCCACTTTGGGCACTTATCGGGCATCTGTTTCGGGATGAACTGTGCGTATGCAAGACTTCACAACATCAACCTCGCTCCCGTAGCGATGTCACAACCACATACAGTTAAGAACAGAATGATTCATACCCCTGGCAAATATTGATTTAATGTTGGTTTTCTCTTGACCAATATGTGACCAATAAAACAAGGAGCAGTGATCAGATCAGACAGGATCAGGCAGGCTGCCGAGAGACCTGCCCCAATAGGCGGCATTGGACCATTAAACCACACAATGATCCAAAACGTACAGCCAAGCAAGGCAAGAAATGGTTAACAGAGAACAATATCAACATTTTAGAGTGGCCCAGCCAGACTCCAGACCTCAATCCGTCAGAAAAGTGACCACAAGGCCAGAATGATGGCAGAGAATCGTTCCTGCCTCAAAAGCCGGATTGCTGCTAAAAAGGTGCGGTCTACAATCTCTGCGGTCTCTGGCTCGTCCTGCTATTGAGAGTGGTGTGGCCTGGAGGCCTGGTGCTACTGGAAGCCTCCTATTGAGAGTGGTGTGGCCTGGAGGCCTGGTGCTACTGGAAGCCTCCTATTGAGAGTGGTGTGGCCTGGAGGCCTGGTGCTACTGGAAGCCTCCTATTGAGAGTGGTGTGGCCTGGAGGCCTGGTGCTACTGGAAGCCTCCTATTGAGAGTGGTGTGGCCTGGAGGCCTGGTGCTACTGGAAGCCGTGCTGTTTCCTCTCATGTACACACACGGCTCTGCTTTTGGGTTAATGTTTACACACACACACACACCTTCAGGGAGAGGAAGCACTAAGAACCATCAGCAATGTATGCAAACAGTCACCCCTGACACACACACACACACACACACACACACACACACACACACACCCTCTAGGTGTAGCGTGTTGGTCTTGATGTGTCCAAACCCCCACTGTTCTCCCCTCCACTCCCACACACACGCTTGTAGGTGTGCTGGCTGTAAGTGGCGGTGGCGTGTGTGTTTGGAGCAGCGCTGGTGTTCTGCTAAATGTGTGAGTTGATGTGCTCTCTCTCTCTCTCTCCAGCTCTGCGCGCCAGAGTCCATTTGGAGTTATTTGCGGCGCCGATGCCGCTGATTGGGACTAATGCCCTTCTGCTGCGCTGTCCGTCAGGCTCTGTGGCCTCGGTCAGTCACACACACACACACACACACACACACACACACACACACACACCCTGCAGCGCACAGGGACAGCCGCTCCCACTGGCCTGCTCGCTCACACACACACACTCAGGCTACCCTCCGCCTCAGGCCCTGCCCTGCCACAGCCAGGAATGATGATAGTCAGGTGTGTGTGTGTGTGTGTGTGTGTGTGTGTGTGTGTGTGTGTGTGTGTGTGTGTGTGTGTGTGTGTGTGTGTGTGTGTGTGTGTGTGTGTGTGTGTCCTTCTCCCGCTCAAGAAAAACAAATAAAGAAGAAGTTTGTCTCTGTAGACTGGCACTATGTGAACATGCCTCTCAGAGGGGCACGGAGGAGTGTGTGTTGTGCTGCGGTCGGGAGTGTGTTGTGCCATGGTCGGGAGTGTGTTGTGCTACGGTCAGGAGTGTGTTGCGGCACGGTCAGGAGTGTGTGTTGTACGGTCAGGAGTGTGTTATGCCATGGTCAGGAGTGTGGAGTGTGTGTTGTGCCATGGTCAGGAGTGTGGAGTGTGTGTTGTGCCATGGTCAGCAGTGTTTCAACACAGCAAGTCTATCCTCACACCGCTTGGCTCTGTTTTCTTCAGAAGAATAATGTGTGTCTGACTGAAGGAGCCAGTCTTGCGGTCACTCTAAATGAGTAATGTGTTCCGCTTCCTGCCTCAGAAATACGCATCATGACAAATTCATGCTTTGGCTCTTGTGTGCCGGCATATCTGTGGCAGGCTGCCTGCTCCCGTTGTCATGGTTTTCCTCCGAGCGACATGGCAACAAACGGCAGCTGGGCTGAAGTACATCTGAGGCAGGATTACGAGTGGATTTGTGTGGTCAGTTCTCATGTGTATTATGTTTTGCTTTGTGAATTGCTTTTGTTCCCCAGTCTTGAATCAATCTGTGGGTATTGGTGCCGCCAGGAACAAGGAGAAATGGAACCTTTGCATGTGCTGCTCAACAGCATGGTAGAACGAACGAACACACACACACACACACACACACACACACACACACACACACACACACTCAGTCTCTCTGTCCAGTGTCCACTCTGACTACACCATAGCTAGATCAACGTCCCAATCTGTGTGGTGTGTGAGATGTGAGGCCCATATATCACTCCTGTGTGGTGTGTGAGATGTGAGGCCCATATATTCCTCCTCTGTGTGGTGTGTGAGATGTGAGGCCCATATATTCCTCCTCTGTGTGGTGTGTGAGATGTGAGGCCCATATATCACTCCTGTGTGGTGTGTGAGATGTGAGGCCCATATATTCCTCCTCTGTGTGGTGTGTGAGATGTGAGGCCCATATATCACTCCTGTGTGGTGTGTGAGATGTGAGGCCCATATATTCCTCCTCTGAGTGGTGTGTGAGATGTGAGGCCCATATATTCCTCCTCTGAGTGGTGTGTGAGATGTGAGGCCCATATATTCCTCCTCTGTGTGGTGTGTGAGATGTGAGGCCCATATATCACTCCTGTGTGGTGTGTGAGATGTGAGGCCCATATATTCCTCCTCTGTGTGGTGTGTGAGATGTGAGGCCCATATATTCCTCCTCTGTGTGGTGTGTGAGATGTGAGGCCCATATATCACTCCTCTCTCTCATGAGGACCGGCTGCTTTGTGTGAATGCACTCTGATCAGTTACTATGCCAACAGCAGGCCACACTCTTGCCATAGCCATCGCTCTGTACTCGGGTGTGTGTGTGTGTGTGTGTGTGTGTGTGTGTGTCTACTGGACTGATACCTCACCACAGCCAGTTCAGGGCCAGAGTAGTTTACCTGTTTTTATTGTTGGTTTGTTTGTTTGCATCTGAGTATGTTTTGCATTTCCCAGTATCACCTACTATCAGAGTCTCCTCCCAGTTATTTGTTGCTCTGGCCTTCAAATATGAAGAAAGTCGGTCAGACACACACACACACACACACACAGGCCGTTAACACACACCAACCTTGAGCGAAGAGGGTGGGCCCACTGATTCAGTGACAGTAAAGGCATTAATATTTGATGAGGGTTAATCCATATGAGGGCGCAGCTTTGTGTGCTGTTCAATAATGTAACAGAGCTGGTCTGGGCAGAGCTGTTAGAGCTGATGTGGGCAGAGCTGTTAGAGCTGGTGTGGGCAGAGCTGTTAGAGCTGGTGTGGGCAGAGCTGTTAGAGCTGGTGTGGGCAGAGCTGGTGTGGGCAGAGCTGGTAAGCGGCTGACTTTACTGATTAGTGTGCACTTTCCACAAAGGCAGCAATGTAATGTTGTTTGGCTTTGATAAAGTCTGTTGTTTCCAAGAAGGGCTGTAAAACGCTCTTACAAGCTGTGAGTTCACAATCAGAACACATCTGCTATTGGTTTAGAAATATCAAAACAGCCTTATCATGAAGCTGTCTTAAAGCACATCCGACAGATAAACACAAATATCTGACATGGTGTTACTGCTTTTCGTGTGGTGTGTGTGTGTGTGTGTGTGTGTGTGTGTGTGTGTGTGTGTGTGTGTGTGTGTGTGTGTGTGTGTGTGTGTGTGTGTGTGTGTGTGTGTGTGTGTGTGTGTGTGTGTGTGTGTGTGTGTGTGTGTGTGTGTGTGTGTGTGTACACCAGGTTTTGTGCACGTGCAGTCTCACCAGAGGCCGGAGAACTAATGCTTTTTCCATTTGTGTAAATTTGATTAGTAAACTACCTAATGTGGGTAATGGCCTTTTAGTCTCAATTTGCTCAACGCGTGCATGCGCGGCGTGTGTGTGTGCTCTTTATCTAGCTTGCCTGTGACTGTAAGGCCTTTGATATGGCTTTTTCTCTGGGTCGTCTGAGCTCTGCTTTGAAATCATCGCCCCCAAAATGCTCACCAGCGCGACTATTCAATTATTCAGCAGTGGGGGCTGTGTGTGTGTATGTGTGTGTGTGTGTGGCAGAGCCAGACGGGATACCTGATGCCCTCTCTGCCTGCTTTGTCTGGTCTCTTCCCTTTATACACACACACACACACACACACACACACACACACACACACACACACAATCTCAGAGCTACCTCATACTGAATACTTGATGCCCTCTGTGCCTCTCACCCCTGTGCTACCCTCTGCACTTACTCACACATACAACACACACACATACACACATACAGTGTATACACACACACACACACACACACACACACACACACACACACACACACGATGCTCCACATTGTCTACTTCTTACTTACTTACTTGGACACACACACACACACACACACACACACACACACACACACACACACACACACACACACACACGTGATGCTCTATCTCCACATTGTCTACTTCTTACTTGGTCACACACACACACACACACACACACACACACACACACACACACACGTGGTGTTTGGGTGGCATGTGCTCCAGTGGCGGGTCCAGTGAGGGCAGGTCCGCATATAGTCCCATCAGATTAGAGCTGTTGCAGAGAATTGGAGCACTTCTTCATTTCCTGTTGCACTCTCCTCTTCAGATTTGGATCTAGTGGCTTTCTGCAACTTGGTGTGTGTGTGTGTGTGTGTGTGTGTGTGAGCGTGAGAAAACCATGCTTTTGACAGTGTGCAGCTTGCAAAGTATGTCTCTGTATGTTTTCATTTGGTATTTGGTATTAACTTGTATGTTTTAATAGTATAGAGGGTTGTGAGATTCCTGTGTGTGTGTGTGTGTGTGTGTGTGTGCGCGCATGTGTGTGTGTGTGTGTGTGTGTGTGCATATGATGAGCCATGCATTAAATCCCTACTGTGGATTAGAGGCGGCCCTGTGGCACGAGTACTGAGTTGATGTTCAGCACCGAGAGATGCACAAGGCAGGATTACACACACACACACACACCCTCCTCCCTCATAGTGTGTGGGAGGAGGATCTGTCTGTCTGTGTCTGCGTGCATTTGTGTTTTTTGCTTATGTCAGTGGAAACAATTTTATTTGAGTGGTTATTATTATTATTATTATTATTATTATTATTATTATTATTATTATTATTATGTGGAAGTATAAGTATATTTGAGTGGTTACTTTCATTCTAATTAAAATTATTATTATTTGTGTGTGTGTGTAATGTACATGGGTACATTCATCCATGTATCTGTGGCACGGTTCTATGTGTCTTTCTGCACGTGGTGTAGTCATGGAAACTGCTTGTTACTTCCTTCATAAAGACTCCTAACCTTTATAGTACTGTGAGGACCTACTCCTCCACCCCACCCAGCACCCTCCCCACACACACTATCTCTCTCTCCACACACACACACACACACACACACACTCTTCCATTTAGCATATATTTACCTACTTATTTATTTATTTTGCACACACACACATATTCCACCAGTTCAGAATGCTCTGGGCTTGAAGGCTGTTGCCATGGCAGGGGACATAGTTGACCTCTAACCTCGAGCTGGAGGTGGTTGATACTGATTAGCATTAGAGTAGGTGGTGTCTGTGTGTGTGTGTGTGTGTGTTTCAATTTCAAATTTCAATTTAATATCACTTGTAGAGCGCCAAAACATTGCACATGTCTCATGGCGCTTTACAGAGTGTTAGACAATCAGAGAAAAGAAAAGGCGGCCCATGCGTAACAGGGCGAGGAAAAGCTCCCTAGAGTTGGAGATATATATAGGAAGAAACCTCGAGCAGATCCACGACTCAAGGGCCTGACCCATCTGCCTAGGGTCAGTACAGAACAGTAAGGTCTTTTTACATGATAAATGAAATGTATGCCTACTTGTGAGTGTATGTGTGTGTGTGGGGGGGAGTTCATGCATGGATAACTGTGTCTGTATGTACTGTAAGTGTGTATGATGTCTTTTACGCACACACACATGCAGTCACAGTCACGAACAGAGGTTACGCTAGACTTTTTATTGACCGGACAAAATATTCGGTAATATTCCAGAACACCGGATATAAAAGAAAATCTGCCATCCATAATGCTACACAAGCGCAGTAGTGGAGAATCGTGGAGTGGAGAGGATTCCCATCGGTAGCGTTTTGCGGTCAGCATAGGTGAGCTGAAAAACAGCCATGATATGGTTGTTTGTTTAAGTTGTTTACTGAATTATGAAAACGCAAAGTGCAAGTACCTTCGTGGGCGGATCTTGGGCGATGTAGCTATTTTACCGGCGGGATAAATGACTGTTAACCTGGCCCTAGCCAGATAAATGTCGTTCCGCTTAGCTCCGCCTAGCTTCACTCACATCCATCTGGGACCTCTTCCATTGAGAGTGATTTCTCCAACCAACTTTATGGTTTAGCGAATCAGGACGCAGGGCGGGAGTTTCATAGATGTGACATAGCGTAGAAGCGACTGTGAGACTGTTATCAGCGTCACGGGTTGGCTTCGATGAGAGTGGTTGAAGTAGCACGTCAATAGATGACGGACAAGTGGCTTATTCAATCATATGCAAGCATTTTTTGATTAGGTCCAGCCTTCTGAAGCAACATTTCAATGGATCGGTTCCAGATGGATGAGTGGAGCTAGGCGGAGCGAAATTCATCTGGCTAGGGTCAGGTTAAATGACTGTGGCACCCGACGCAAATCTAAAATGGGGTGGTCTGAAGTCGCTACATTACTCATGGGTGTGGTTTGGGCGTAATGTGCAATAACCCAATCAGAGCGTCATCTCACATTCTCTTTAACAACAGGCACGCTTGTTCCATAGCATGGCAGATTTGCCAGCGCAGCGAGGAGCTTTCGCAGCGCTATACAGTTTGCTATTGATTTTTCCTCTTGACAAAATGTAATACAGAAATGTGACAGACATACTTTCCGATGTTTTAGGATCACTCTCACTGAATCACGAGGTTATGAATGCATGGTGATATTTTTGCAACGTAATCTAACATTTCCTCACTACAGTATAGACAATGCAGATTATTTGTCAGATAAGCTCTCCTCTCCCGTTATGCTGCTGGGGCATTTGGGTTAAATGGCTTTGGCATGCAGTTCAACATTACTCCTTAAGTCCTCTAATACTTCCTAATTTATGTCATCAACACATCCGTGATTCGTTGAAAGATTTATACCTAATTTTTCACATCTTAATGGACACCACACTGATTTCCCTCGTGTGGTAATATTTTTCCTTGTAATTATGTATGGTTTGCAGAAATGGGAACTGCGTCGTATAGATGAGAGGAGCGAAGTGTGCGTTGCGCAGCACAGGCGGCCAAGCGCTCCTGCAGGTGTAAGCTACGGCTGTACCTTGCCATCAGGCAACTCAACAACGAGAAACAGTTTCTAAGTTGACCTAACTTTCCAACTCTGCACAGTATCCCATTAACTGCATGACAGTAGGCTATTTACAATATTTTCTGTAAAGTAGAGTTTGTAAACACGTTATCATCAACTTATGCACGCACAACTTTTTTTTGAGCAGTTTGATACAGTAACAATGAATGGATGCAGCAACTACATAAATTGTAGCCAAGTTTACTTGCTGCTTTCTTTTACTATCTATGGTTGCTGGTTAACAGCACATAATAAGCTGATTTAAGCTAATTTACTTACTCAAGACTTCAAGGCCATCATGGATATAAAACGTTTTTTGAAAACATCGAAAGGATGGAGGGAACATAGCAAAGCTTGGAGTTATTTCAGATGGGCTACAACAAGGTAGGCAAAATTGTGGTGCTTGTCAAAACCTTAGCGCAGCGAACAAAACCGGGAAATGGACAAATATTATCAAGGCTTTGAATTTTTCCGTCTGTGCACGGGGGTGTCTGTAGATCGGTGTGCATAGCATTCATTCCTGCAGGCATGTGGCCATGCATGCGCCCTTAAAATAGCATCTGAATTTGCGCCACTGACTTTAGACCAGGAGATTCCTGGTCTGTGGCAGAATTGTTTTCTGAAACTGCAACATATCAACAGGGATCGTTTGCGCCGGAACCCGCCCCCTCTTTTCCCTGAACCGCCCCCGTGGGCACAATTGAATTTCCTAATTTACGGACATGTACCTGTGGAGGGAAAATTCCAATATGCCCTGACTGCAAAATAGGAAAGACAAAAGCGTGAGTATACAAAGTCAATGGGCTACTTGCACAACCAGTCACAATCGCTTCCGCGTTCTACTTAATACTGCTCAGCTGTTTTCCGGTGGAACGATGGCGACAGCTATTTTACACCTGCTTTCAAGAGCTCCCAAAATATGTATGGCAGACGTCCACCTGGATCTGCAAGAGATCAAAGGTCCCATCGTTCAAAATGGACGAGGGTTTTCAACTGTATGTGGGCACTTACATACACAACTATGAAGGTAAGAACATCATTATCTAACTGACTAAATACATGTTAGCGCTAGCTAGGTCTCTTCATAGAGGGTTGATAATTGATCTAGCAAAGGTCGTTTATCTTTTCGGTGTGAGTGTCATGATGAGTATGCTATCTGAGTAGCACTGTAGTAAACACTGTATGCTTTATCTAGGTTGAATTCACAACATTAGCGTTAGTGAGGTTACTTTGACAGTGTTCTCTGTCAACTGTAACGTTATGCCTAACTAACGTTAAGGCGCGCAAGGTAGCATGTAACCGCCGTCAGGCTAGCTACTTGTGGGATGTGTTGACGTTACATAGCTGTTGATATGTTATCTGTTGTTTTATACAGTGTCCAATAAAGACAGGATGACGGCAAGTTGCCGTCAGATCATTGTCCTACAGGTCTATGCTGGAAGTCCGAGATGCCACACCGTTAAAGTGTAGGCAGGAGTTCCAGTTTTATTCATCCCCATTCAGTGGGGATTAGTTCAGTTACCCCCCATCCCCCAATGTTTCCTAATGTTAATGTAATGGTAGTTTGTTCAATGTAATCAACAGTGATAAGGTGAGAAAGTTTGTCTATGATCTAAGAATTCAGCAGTTTAGGCTTTTGCAGATGTACCACAACTGTGGTAATGACACAGAACAAATGTTCCTGTGTGGCAGGTACTGCTTTATGCAGCCACATAGTGGCCCTGCTTTATCAAACTGCACTCTATTCAGAGCTTTGATTTGAAGTGATCCCAGTCTTAGTAATTGTTTTTGTGTGATAGGGTGTGACGCCCGGACCCATCAACTCCATGATCTTCACCAAGCCAGTACCAAAGCGAAGGGTACAGACTGGAGTAATTAATAATAATAATAATAATAATAATAATAATACATTTTATTTAGAGCGCCTTTCATGTCACCCAAGGTCACTTCACAAACAAAAACAAAAAGGTTGTTAAAATTATAGTCATCTCAAAAAAATAAAAATATGAATTAATTAGAGATGATTCCCCCTCTAGGACATAATCTTAGGTCCAGGCATAATTGATCACCACATCTGCCTAAATCCCATGTGCCACTCCCAGTGCAATTCTCCCCCAAGTGGCTTAAATAATAGCCAAAATAAGTAAGACTTACTGAATGGTGGATATAAATGGCTCATACAATCAACATTTATGACATTGCCAATTATGCTTATTGGCCCAATTCTTCATCAATGCTCTCATTAACTCCTTACCAATTTTCTGTGTGGAAAATGCTAGTCTTGCTTAGGTTTTCATCAACACCTTTGTCGTCTGAAAACAGTGTAGATTGTCATTACATAAGAGAAATTGATAACGTTGCTGCTATTTTTTCATTTGTTGTATTCCTCCCTTATTTTATATATATATTTTTTTTTTTTCAGGAGTGGATTCTACAGAGGCCTGGTCTGGCCATTACCTGATCCCTGCATGTTCAGAATAACAGAGGCATACAGTAGATTCAGTATTGAGGAACAGCCACTCGTGACTAGCATGAACCTGACATCTAACCAGCCCCTTGTAGAGATTGGTATCGGGTTATTCCAAAAGGAAAGTGTCCTGTCATATCAATAGCCTGCACAGAATCTATACAAAGGGACTTAATGATTGTTGCTCATTTTTACAAATCTATACAAAGGGGCCTAATGATTGTTGTAATGGACTGACACTCCTAAAAAATTGTACAACACTAATTATTGAGTCAAAGACATGACACACCCTATGGTTCAAACGTGTTATACATTTTATTTGTAAAAGAGACTAAATAATGTATATATTAATGACGATATTATAGGTAGTTTTTTCAATGTGAGAAAATGTATTTATGTGATTCATGTGTACAGTACCCACTGTTTTACTTTTGAGCTATGTTGTACTATATTGTATGTACTGTACATCAAATTTTACATTAAAAATATATGACAAGTAACATTATTTATGTGTTTATTGAGATGGTATGTATTTATTTAAGCCAGGCCTTCACTAATGCCTTGTTATGATAATTGGATAACAGGCATTCCTGAACATTTGGCTGATATTTACTGTTTGGGTTAGAGGGATGATGCTAAGAACTTGTTTTCTTGTATCCTCCTGATTACGTGTACTCCATGTGTACTCTGAGATGTGCTATGGCTTGTGTTGCAATTACATAATGTGCAAGCATCTGACTCTTCCTGAGCAAAAAGAATGGGCAGTACACCTTGGAATTCACACAGTCGGTAATTATGAAACCCTTGTCCACCATCACTGTCATGTCCTCTGTGAGTAGCTCTGCTAGCCTGATCTTTTGAACAACTCTTTATCTAGTACTCAGTACTAAGAAGACAAAAGTCACTGCACCATGTGGAACAGGCCTTTCATGGTGCAGTGACTTAACACTACACTCATTTCGCTCTGCAACAGCAGTGAGGATGGAGTCTGGCATTTAAATTCGGTGCAATCTATGATACCTGTGTGTCAGGGGAGTCGCTGGAAGCTGCTGGGAGATTTGCCCTAACTTCAGGTGACAGACCCAAGGAGGGTGTATCATAGCATTTGTATTGTAAATTTGTCTCTCAATCCACAGAACCAAATGGTTGATTTATAATAATACACAGTGTTTAGCTAACCCTGACACCTACCCCTGACACACATGAATTTCTCATTGGGGATCAATAAAGTAGGCTACCTATCTATCTATCTATCTATCTATCTATTCTCTTAGCAGCTGCTCTGGCTCTTGTGATTTATAACCATTTTGTGGACTGCTGGCTCAATGAGTCTCCAGAAGGCCATTAAATGATAATAGCTGTTAATTGTAAATATTTACTTCATAATATCTCATAACAACGAATTATAGTAGTGTATGTGTTTATCCTCTGTTGAGATTTTTATGGGTGGTGTTTTGGGGTAGGTGCCATTCTTACACCAGAAGACTGAAAAGGTTTTGAAGATTTTTGAAGGACTACAGTCTCAGACCCTCTCACATAAAGATGTGGGCTATGATTTTGCAATGACTGCAACTAGATTATTGCTTATAGCCTACCCATTAATCGACAGTGGTGGTTAACCTGCAACACAGCCTTAACGTTATTTTCCATAGTGCACTAGATATCAACAGGAACTCAAACGATAGCCTATACTCATATCAAAATCGCTGGACAATCGTATGATGTAAGGAGGCCTTTGGGCTATTGCAATTTGCATACCTAGCGTAAAACCTTATCCTCATCGGATCCTGCAAACCACGCTGCAGCCGTAATTCCTGCATCTGCTTTTTTAACTCCTCCACTTCACGGGCTAAATCCTAGTTTAGCCTACCGCACAACACAAATCTAACGACGACGGCTTAGTGTGGGATGTTATATTAAATTCATCCCGGCGAATGTTTGCCACCCACTTTCGTCTGCAAAATCCCATAACCATAACCACTTTCGCTGCAGATCGGGCTGGGTTGGTAGGCCTAAACTATGGAAACGTACGCCGTTAAATTTCGCTGAAGCATTAGCCTACACAACGATACAACAATGTTCAGAATACTATAGCTGTTTAAATAGGTGGATGGTCTTCATTAATTTACGACGCACACTTGTTTTGCTGTGTGTAATTATTAAAAACGTTTCAATGAATGAATTGGATGGGAACCGTAACTATGTAAACAAAATGTAGCGGAAGCGTCCGGGCAGCACTATATCAAAACGGAAATACATAACAAAGCCGAGTGCAAGTAGCGAATTGCGCTGGAGTGCAAGATAGAGCTCTTAATGACACAAGCGTTATGTCATAAATGTTTATGACTTGTTTATGACACGTTCATGACAGTGTCATGATGTCACTCTTATGTCGATACTGTCAAGTAAAGTGTAACCACGTTTTAAATGGGCTTAGAGTGGTCACAGACCCCTACTGGACGTTTTAGATGGGCTGTCGTGACCTCTCTTTAGTTGCCTTGGATTCCTCCCCTAAGATAGGAATGGTCCCAATGAAACCGTGCTTAATAAATTGGCGTTGCTGCAACTACAGAAATTCCTGCATACTTGTGGCGCGACTTAATAGAATGAAAGCCTATTCCGCTGCTTTTGCAAACTTGAAATAAAAAACTAAAATGTCCTGGGATGGGTAAATGTAGGCCTAGCAGATTTTCCACTGTTTATATTACACGTGAAACTGGGCCATTTCCAGCCTGACACGGCTAACATCATCACAACTTCAGTAATGCTTAATAATCTCTCCTGTCCGACCTTTGCGTGCGTCAGTACTGCTAAATAATGCTCTCTCCTGTCCGACCTTAGTGCTTCAGTACTGCTTCAGTACTGCTAAATAATGCTGTCTCCTGTCCGACCTTAGCGTGCTTCAGTACTGCTAAATAATGCTCTCCTACATCCCTGTTCTCTGGACTATGTACTTTTCTCAGGCTCTCTCTCTCTCTCTCTCTCTGTGTGTGTGTGTGATTTGCTATATAGACAGAGGTTAAGGATGCTTGTGTGTGTGAAACGTTTACTCCTGAGCCAGTGCAGTACACCTGCTGGCTGACGGGCTGGTTAATGTGAATTGATTGGCTGCAGTTTGTTTTGATGTCGTTACGCAGAGAAAACATCCCCACTGAGCCCCCCCCCCCGGCGCAGACCGCAGCCCAGCTACAACTTAGAAACATATCACTACCGCACATCAAAGATTGCACTCTCTCCACAGCTTCCCTATGTGTGTGTGTGTGTGTGTGTGGCCTTGTGCATTAAGGGATTTTGTTTGTTTGAGTCTTTCTGGGTCTGGGTTTTATTTGAATGCATTGAGAATGTGTTTAAATTATAAGTGTATTTAGTTGTGATTTGCTTTTTATGCCAATTTGAGAGAGTGAGCACAAAAGAGAGTAAGAGAGAGTGTGTGTTGTTTTGTTCCTTATCAGGCATGAGACTGAAACTGTGTGTGTGTGTGTTTCTCTTTAGCCCAGAGCTAAGGGAGCTACGGTGCTGCTTCAGTGCACACACACACACACACACACACAGACACACACAAAGCCTCTCAACCTCCTATAGGTGCTCTAAAGGAGCGGCCCTGTGTGTTTGGGGCCGGTGGGCTCCTTTATTACGTCTTCTGTGTGTGTGTGTGTCTGTGTGTCTGTGTGTGTGTGTGTGTGTGTCTGTGTCTGTGTGTGTGTGGGGACTACAGTGGCTTTGTGGGTGTGTGTGCTTGTGTGTGCAACCCCCGTTTGTGTCTATTTAGATTTCGTTTTTGTGTGTTGGTGATGTTTCAGGCAGCCTATGTGTGTGTGTGTGTGTGTGTGTGTGTGTGTGTGTGTGTGTGTGTGTGTGTGTGTGCTAAAAGCAAGTGTCTTCTCATTCCATCCACACAGCACAGCACAGACAGCCCCAGCCCCAATCTCTGTTTGAACAGGGTGTATATGCCCCCCCCCCCCCCCCCTCACACACACACACACACACACACACACACACACACACATGTGGAGATGACGGGGGTTCAGGGCCATATTTACTCTTCAGTTCTGGCAGTGTCTCATTCCAGCTGTTCTCCACGCTGTCAGCTATCCCCTGCCCTTGTCACATACGCCTCCTATCTCTCTCACACACATACTCACATACTGTGTGTGTGAGTGTGTGTGTGTGTGTGTGTTCAGCAATCAGCGAAGCAGCAATACAGTGTGTGTGTGGTTGTGGTGAGATTATTTCTTGTGCATGAACAAATGGTGCATATGAGCCAAATAGACTGGTGTGTCTGTGTGTGTGTCTGTGTGTGTGTGTGTGAGTGAGTGTGTGGTTGCTTTAGAAAGCCCTGTATTCTTTGTGTAAAGACATCAGTAAGGGTCACCTCTACTTGCACTTTTACGCTTATCGGTCAGATTATTCTTCCCACACACTCACACACTTTAGTGCAGTACTAGTAGGCTACATCCCACTGTGGTGACCTGCTACACTCACACACACACACACACACGCTCACACACACTCATACATACATGAATATACCAAACTTCCACATGCATGCATCGACACAAATACACATGCGTTCACACAAACATATACACACACACACACACTCACACACACTCGCTACTGCCTCATAAGGTAATATCCATCAGCATTACTCATCTCGGAGCTCAGAAGAGGCAGTGTGTGTGTGTGTGTGGGGGGGGGTAATTTGAGCATTAGGAATGAAAACAAACATGTGTACATAAACACATTTGCACAGCCTGTAATTAAGTTCCATTAAAATAATGACACACACACACACACACACACACACACACACACACACACACACACGTTCCCTGTAACGGCAATACATACTCAACACATGAGTGCTCTCTGGCTGTTGGCTGCACTGAGGGTGTGTGTGTGTGTGTGTGTGTGTGTGTGTGTTTATTTCTGTCTGTGGCTAAAAGTGAATGTGTGGACTGAAAGCTAAAGCGGACGGTTGGACGCCACATCTAAACTCATCACTTTTGGACAGTCCAGGCCCTACACACACACACACACACACACACACACACACACACACACACACACACACACACACCCCTCATCTGGAAACAGAAAGGCCTGTCTGATACTAATGAGGAGTGTCAGCTGTCAGAGCTCCAGATCACTGCAGCTTTGGTGTGTGTGTGTGTGTGTGTGTGTGACCTCATCGAGGTGTCTGTGAGATCCTTACACAGTGGGTCTCAGCCTGCAGCTTTGGGGTGTGTGTGTGTATTTGTGTGACAAAAACTACAAAAACTAAGGACATGTCACCAAAACTAAGGACATGATTATGGATCGATCTCCGACGCCCCCCTCCCCGATCTCAGAGCACTGCTGTAAAGAGGCAGGCTGGGGACGCAGTTGGGCCATGGAAGTACAGGGGAAGTAGAATCAATAACGGGCTTACATTTCATCTAAACACAAGAAAGTATTTCGAAGAAAGGTCAACAGCGACTCCGCTGTCTTCACAAGATGGCAGTTCTATAGAAGAAGTTCTATGTAGATAAAACCATTCTGAGATTATTGTATAAATCCTACATTGAATCTGTTTTAACATTCTCTATAATCTGCTGGTGTAGGAATTTGAGTGTCGAGAACAAAGCTGGACTCTCCAACATTGTGAAGGTCAGTGGTAACATCATAGATGCCTACTGCCCAGCAAAGCAGCCTCACAGACCTGTACAGTAGCGTTGTCTTGAAAAAGGCCGAATCTATTGCATCAGTCAGTGGTCATCCTCTTCACCCTGAGTTTCACTTGTTGCCTTCTAGCTCCCATTTCACATTCCCTTCTGAATCCTTCTGCCATTTCTCTACTAGATTCAGATCAGGGACAGTTAGTTTAGGGCTGGTTTATTTGTTCACTCTTTTGATCTGCCTGTGTGTTGTACTGTATGTGCCATTGTAACTTATGTTGTCTATGTCTGCAAATTGTCCGCGTGCGTGTGTGCGTGTGTCTGTTTGTGCGTGTGTTTGTGTGTGCGTGCGTGCGTGCGTGTGTGTGTGTGTGTGCGCGTGGGCGCAGTCGGTCTCAGCCTGTAGCTAATCCTGCACTGAGCAGAGCAGAGGCCACAGGGAGGCGATTATGAGCTCACAGGCGTCCAGCCTCTCACTGGACACTGGACACTGACTAAAGCCTCCGCTGACCTGCTCTCTCTCCCTCTCTCTCTCTCTCTCTCCCTCTCTCTCTGTTCTCTCTCTCTGCTCTCTCTCTCTGTTCTCTCTCTCTGCTCTCTCTCTCTCTCTCTGTTCTCTCTCTCTTTCTCTCTCTGTTCTCTCTGCTCTCTCTCTCTCTCTTTTCTCTCTCTCTCTCTCTCTGTCCTCTCTCTCTCTTTCTCTCTCTCTCTCTCTCTGTCCTCTCTCTCTCTTTCTCTCTCTCTCTCTCTGTTCTCTCTGCTCTCTCACACACACACTCACACACTCACACACACACACACACACACACAGAGTTCAATGTAAACAGTGTGCATCACAGCACTTAAAAATGGTAAAGTCACTTCACTGATGCTGGGGTTTAGAGAACAGCAGAGCCATTTGTTATTGAAGTCAAGTGTGTGTGTGTGTGTGTGTGTATATGTGTGTCTTAGAGAGTGTGTGTTTGTGTCTGTCTGTCTGTATAATCATGGGTATTTGTCAGTGTGCTGGCAAGATCCTCAGTGTTCACAGACTCTTTGTGTGTGTGTGTGTGTGTGTGTGTGTGTGTGAGGGATGCCCTTTCTGATCTGTCTCACCTCTCTAGCCTCAGGGTTCAAGGCTCTGAAGCTCACACAAAGCTTGCTGAGTTTACAAAGAGAGGATAACACACGCAGTGCCACAGCGCGCACACACACACAAAAGCACACACTCACTCACACACACACACACACACACAGACTTCAGTGTGTTTGCTGTAGCACTGCTGTTAGCATTTGTTTGTTTGTTTGTTTTTGTGTTTTGTTTGTTTTGTGTTTTGTTCTTTTTTCATCCTCCTCCTCTACTGGTGTGTGCGCTTGAGTCGGGTGTTGTGCATTAGTCATATTATGTGTGTGTGTGTGTGTGTGTGTGTGTGTGTGTGTGTCCAGGGTTGCTGGTGTGTCCTGGCTGCCTGTCAGTTGTGAGGTTCCCCAGCTGTCTCAGTGGCACTCACTCAGTCTGGGAACAGAGCCCACTATTAGAGAGAGGAACACCCCGCTATTGATGACACACACACACACACACACACACACACACACACACACACACACACACCCTGCATCTGCAGCACTGCTCCTCAGGAACACACACACACACACACACACACACACACACACACACACACACACACACACACACACACCCTGCCCTTGCAGTCCAGTCGTTTGAAGCGCTGCCCCTTCCTCTCTAGTCGGCCATTGTTCCCTTCCCCTCACATTGTTCATTTATTTAACTCCAATCACACAGAGCTTCCTGAAAAGCGCTCTTAAACCCACGCAAAGTGCAGTCCATCAGAGTCCATTCAACAGGTCCGTCTCCTCGTCTCCTCTCTCTCTCTTGCGCTCTCTCTCTCTCTCTCTCTCTTGCTCTCTCCATTTCTCCTTCTCTCTCTCTCTCTTGCTCTCTCTCTCTCTCTCTCTCTCTCCATTTCTCATTCTCTCTCTCTCTTGCTCTCCCTCTCTCTCTTTCTCCCTCTCACTCTCTCTCTTTCTCCCTCTCGCTCTCTCTCTCTCTTGCTCGCTCTCTCTCTCTCTCCATTTCTTCTTCTCTCTCTCTCTTGCTCTCCCTCTCTCTCTTTCTCTCTCTCACTCTCTCTCTCTCTTTCTCCCTCTCGCTCTCTCTCTCTCTCGCTCTCTCTCTCTCTCTCTCTGGGAAGCATCTTTCAGTGGTTTTTGCCGCCTCCCTATAAGTCTTTTATGAGGCAGAATTGGATTTTCTGACAGAAGTATTGAATCCCATTAGTTTAGTGCCTCAGCTCAGCGTGGGCATGTGATTTGTGCCATATTGTGGCACTGGATTCTTCCTCTTCCATATCTCCACTCTGACATTTGTTTCTGTGCTGATTGTCCCCCCAAGGCCACCGTGACTGTAGTCTTTGCCATGAAGGATTCTTATCTGAACTCTGTTCACTAAGAAGAGAAAGTGCGTGTGTGTGTGTCTTTACTAAGAAGAGAATGTCTGTGTGTGTGTGTGTGTGTTTTCTTCTTGGGACTCATTAATAAAAATGTCAGGATATAGCTAGCCACACAGCAGCATATTGCTATGAGCTGTGCTCTAGTCAGTCCGATTTGTAGGAACTGTTTTTCACAAGCACTGGGATGTGATGTGATGAAGTGTGTGTGTTTGGGTTTGTTTGTGTGTGGCTGGCACCTGGTGTGTGTGTGTGTCTGGCCCAGGTGATGAAGTCTGATGAGGCTGTCCTTCAGTATTAGCCGTCTCGCTCCTCATTTCCCCACCTCACTCATCCCTCTATCCATCCCTCAGGGAGTGAGGAAACCAGTGGGGTGTGAAGATGCCCTCTGATCCTCTCTCTCTCTCTCTCTCTCTCTCTCCCTAACCACCTCTTCTCCCTCTCTCTCCCTTTCTCTCTCTCTCTCTCTCTCTCTCTCTCTCTCTCTCTCTCTCTCTCTCTCTCTCTCTCTCTCTCTCTCTCTCTCTCTCTCTCTCTCTCTCTCTCTCTCTCTCTCTCTCTCTCTCTCTGTACTAATCATCTCTATCTCTTCAGTTCTCCCACCAGAGGAGAGGAGG
>NW_027468663.1:55106579-55128539 GCF_046254945.1 Alosa pseudoharengus | reverse complement strand
CTGTTTTCCGGTGGAACGATGGCGACAGCTATTTTACACCTGCTTTCAAGAGCTCCCAAAATATGTATGGCAGACGTCCACCTGGATCTGCAAGAGATCAAAGGTCCCATCGTTCAAAATGGACGAGGGTTTTCAACTGTATGTGGGCACTTACATACACAACTATGAAGGTAAGAACATCATTATCTAACTGACTAAATACATGTTAGCGCTAGCTAGGTCTCTTCATAGAGGGTTGATAATTGATCTAGCAAAGGTCGTTTATCTTTTCGGTGTGAGTGTCATGATGAGTATGCTATCTGAGTAGCACTGTAGTAAACACTGTATGCTTTATCTAGGTTGAATTCACAACATTAGCGTTAGTGAGGTTACTTTGACAGTGTTCTCTGTCAACTGTAACGTTATGCCTAACTAACGTTAAGGCGCGCAAGGTAGCATGTAACCGCCGTCAGGCTAGCTACTTGTGGGATGTGTTGACGTTACATAGCTGTTGATATGTTATCTGTTGTTTTATACAGTGTCCAATAAAGACAGGATGACGGCAAGTTGCCGTCAGATCATTGTCCTACAGGTCTATGCTGGAAGTCCGAGATGCCACACCGTTAAAGTGTAGGCAGGAGTTCCAGTTTTATTCATCCCCATTCAGTGGGGATTAGTTCAGTTACCCCCCATCCCCCAATGTTTCCTAATGTTAATGTAATGGTAGTTTGTTCAATGTAATCAACAGTGATAAGGTGAGAAAGTTTGTCTATGATCTAAGACAGGGGTCGGCAATTACGTTTGGACCCGGGCCAATTTTTTTTCAGACAATGGCATCGCGGGCCATAGCTTTTGTAATGGGGGGGGGGGGGGGGGGGGGGTTATAGGCCTACTATTTAAATTATTATATTATATTAAAATAAACATCATCTAACTTTTAAAATGCATTTAATTTAATTCCATTAAAAACGTTTATTTGCTTATGTGCGCTGTTTTTATGCCGCCTGCTGCATCTCCTGTCGTCTCTCATGAAACAGGCGACTTGCCTAGCAACTTGCCGTAACTAATGTGTAGGCTACAAATATTATTCTTTTGGATGACGTGTAAATGATTAGCTGAACATTGCTATATGCTAGTTATCGATGCAAAATGTCGTTGTCAAAAGCCTTGAAAAGAAAAATTGATTCAGAATGCAGGACCTACAAAGAAGAATGGAAGCAGAGGTATGTGTTGAGCCTGCCTGCATTTCTTAATGCCAAGCCTATTAATTTAACGAAACATAGGCTATTTTTGACCTTGCCCACTGGAAGAGGGAGACAGGACACTGTTGTTGTTTTTTTGCACAAGATTACGCGCACTCGCGTGCCAATACCGTTCCGACCTGTGCGTCATGGATAACTGCAAGGATGTTCCACCTGTTTTGTCACTTTAGTAGGACTATCATCTATACCTCAATAAATGTTTTGAAATTGATGGGATTGCTGTAGGCCTTTTTTTCTTTTTAAAAACATGGGGTTAAAAAAAAAATTCATTCAACAGCAAATTAACGTCATCTCGCGGGCCAGATAGAATAGATGGCGGGCCAAAATTGGCCCGCGGGCCACTATTTGCCGACCCCTGATCTAAGAATTCAGCAGTTTAGGCTTTTGCAGATGTACCACAACTGTGGTAATGACACAGAACAAATGTTCCTGTGTGGCAGATACTGCTTTATGCAGCCACATAGTGGCCCTGCTTTATCAAACTGCACTCTATTCAGAGCTTTGATTTGAAGTGATCCCAGTCTTAGTAATTGTTTTTGTGTGATAGGGTGTGACGCCCGGACCCATCAACTCCATGATCTTCACCAAGCCAGTACCAAAGCGAAGGGTACAGACTGGAGTAATTAATAATAATAATAATAATAATAATAATAATACATTTTATTTAGAGCGCCTTTCATGTCACCCAAGGTCACTTCACAAACAAAAACAAAAAGGTTGTTAAAATTATAGTCATCTCAAAAAAATAAAAATATGAATTAATTAGAGATGATTCCCCCTCTAGGACATAATCCTAGGTCCAGGCATAATTGATCACCACATCTGCCTAAATCCCATGTGCCACTCCCAGTGCAATTCTCCCCCAAGTGGCTTAAATAATAGCCAAAATAAGTAAGACTTACTGAATGGTGGATATAAATGGCTCATACAATCAACATTTATGACATTGCCAATTATGCTTATTGGCCCAATTCTTCATCAATGCTCTCATTAACTCCTTACCAATTTTCTGTGTGGAAAATGCTAGTCTTGCTTAGGTTTTCATCAACACCTTTGTCGTCTGAAAACAGTGTAGATTGTCATTACATAAGAGAAATTGATAACGTTGCTGCTATTTTTTCATTTGTTGTATTCCTCCCTTATTTTATATATATATATTTTTTTTTTCAGGAGTGGATTCTACAGAGGCCTGGTCTGGCCATTACCTGATCCCTGCATGTTCAGAATAACAGAGGCATACAGTAGATTCAGTATTGAGGAACAGCCACTCGTGACTAGCATGAACCTGACATCTAACCAGCCCCTTGTAGAGATTGGTATCGGGTTATTCCAAAAGGAAAGTGTCCTGTCATATCAATAGCCTGCACAGAATCTATACAAAGGGACTTAATGATTGTTGCTCATTTTTACAAATCTATACAAAGGGGCCTAATGATTGTTGTAATGGACTGACACTCCTAAAAAATTGTACAACACTAATTATTGAGTCAAAGACATGACACACCCTATGGTTCAAACGTGTTATACATTTTATTTGTAAAAGAGACTAAATAATGTATATATTAATGACGATATTATAGGTAGTTTTTTCAATGTGAGAAAATGTATTTATGTGATTCATGTGTACAGTACCCACTGTTTTACTTTTGAGCTATGTTGTACTATATTGTATGTACTGTACATAAAATTTTACATTAAAAATATATGACAAGTAACATTATTTATGTGTTTATTGAGATGGTATGTATTTATTTAAGCCAGGCCTTCACTAATGCCTTGTTATGATAATTGGATAACAGGCATTCCTGAACATTTGGCTGATATTTACTGTTTGGGTTAGAGGGATGATGCTAAGAACTTGTTTTCTTGTATCCTCCTGATTACGTGTACTCCATGTGTACTCTGAGATGTGCTATGGCTTGTGTTGCAATTACATAATGTGCAAGCATCTGACTCTTCCTGAGCAAAAAGAATGGGCAGTACACCTTGGAATTCACACAGTCGGTAATTATGAAACCCTTGTCCACCATCACTGTCATGTCCTCTGTGAGTAGCTCTGCTAGCCTGATCTTTTGAACAACTCTTTATCTAGTACTCAGTACTAAGAAGACAAAAGTCACTGCACCATGTGGAACAGGCCTTTCATGGTGCAGTGACTTAACACTACACTCATTTCGCTCTGCAACAGCAGTGAGGATGGAGTCTGGCATTTAAATTCGGTGCAATCTATGATACCTGTGTGTCAGGGGAGTCGCTGGAAGCTGCTGGGAGATTTGCCCTAACTTCAGGTGACAGACCCAAGGAGGGTGTATCATAGCATTTGTATTGTAAATTTGTCTCTCAATCCACAGAACCAAATGGTTGATTTATAATAATACACAGTGTTTAGCTAACCCTGACACCTACCCCTGACACACATGAATTTCTCATTGGGGATCAATAAAGTAGGCTACCTATCTATCTATCTATCTATCTATCTATTCTCTTAGCAGCTGCTCTGGCTCTTGTGATTTATAACCATTTTGTGGACTGCTGGCTCAATGAGTCTCCAGAAGGCCATTAAATGATAATAGCTGTTAATTGTAAATATTTACTTCATAATATCTCATAACAACGAATTATAGTAGTGTATGTGTTTCTCCTCTGTTGAGATTTTTCTGGGTGGTGTTTTGGGGTAGGTGCCATTCTTACACCAGAAGACTGAAAAGGTTTTGAAGATTTTTGAAAGACTACAGTCTCAGACCCTCTCACATAAAGATGTGGGCTATGATTTTGCAATGACTGCAACTAGATTATTGCTTATAGCCTACCCATTAATCGACAGTGGTGGTTAACCTGCAACACAGCCTTAACGTTATTTTCCATAGTGCACTAGATATCAACAGGAACTCAAACGATAGCCTATACTCATATCAAAATCGCTGGACAATCGTATGATGTAAGGAGGCCTTTGGGCTATTGCAATTTGCATACCTAGCGTAAAACCTTATCCTCATCGGATCCTGCAAACCACGCTGCAGCCGTAATTCCTGCATCTGCTTTTTTAACTCCTCCACTTCACGGGCTAAATCCTAGTTTAGCCTACCGCACAACACAAATCTAACGACGACGGCTTAGTGTGGGATGTTATATTAAATTCATCCCGGCGAATGTTTGCCACCCACTTTCGTCTGCAAAATCCCATAACCATAACCACTTTCGCTGCAGATCGGGCTGGGTTGGTAGGCCTAAACTATGGAAACGTACGCCGTTAAATTTCGCTGAAGCATTAGCCTACACAACGATACAACAATGTTCAGAATACTATAGCTGTTTAAATAGGTGGATGGTCTTCATTAATTTACGACGCACACTTGTTTTGCTGTGTGTAATTATTAAAAACGTTTCAATGAATGAATTGGATGGGAACCGTAACTATGTAAACAAAATGTAGCGGAAGCGTCCGGGCAGCACTATATCAAAACGGAAATACATAACAAAGCCGAGTGCAAGTAGCGAATTGCGCTGGAGTGCAAGATAGAGCTCTTAATGACACAAGCGTTATGTCATAAATGTTTATGACTTGTTTATGACACGTTCATGACAGTGTCATGATGTCACTCTTATGTCGATACTGTCAAGTAAAGTGTAACCACGTTTTAAATGGGCTTAGAGTGGTCACAGACCCCTACTGGACGTTTTAGATGGGCTGTCGTGACCTCTCTTTAGTTGCCTTGGATTCCTCCCCTAAGATAGGAATGGTCCCAATGAAACCGTGCTTAATAAATTGGCGTTGCTGCAACTACAGAAATTCCTGCATACTTGTGGCGCGACTTAATAGAATGAAAGCCTATTCCGCTGCTTGTGCAAACTTGAAATAAAAAACTAAAATGTCCTGGGATGGGTAAATGTAGGCCTAGCAGATTTTCCACTGTTTATATTACACGTGAAACTGGGCCATTTCCAGCCTGACACGGCTAACATCATCACAACTTCAGTAATGCTTAATAATCTCTCCTGTCCGACCTTTGCGTGCGTCAGTACTGCTAAATAATGCTCTCTCCTGTCCGACCTTAGTGCTTCAGTACTGCTTCAGTACTGCTAAATAATGCTGTCTCCTGTCCGACCTTAGCGTGCTTCAGTACTGCTAAATAATGCTCTCCTACATCCCTGTTCTCTGGACTATGTACTTTTCTCAGGCTCTCTCTCTCTCTCTCTCTCTCTGTGTGTGTGTGTGATTTGCTATATAGACAGAGGTTAAGGATGCTTGTGTGTGTGTGTGTGTGAAACGTTTACTCCTGAGCCAGTGCAGTACACCTGCTGGCTGACGGGCTGGTTAATGTGAATTGATTGGCTGCAGTTTGTTTTGATGTCGTTACGCAGAGAAAACATCCCCACTGAGCCCCCCCCCCCCGGCGCAGACCGCAGCCCAGCTACAACTTAGAAACATATCACTACCGCACATCAAAGATTGCACTCTCTCCACAGCTTCCCTATGTGTGTGTGTGTGTGTGTGTGGCCTTGTGCATTAAGGGATTTTGTTTGTTTGAGTCTTTCTGGGTCTGGGTTTTATTTGAATGCATTGAGAATGTGTTTAAATTATAAGTGTATTTAGTTGTGATTTGCTTTTTATGCCAATTTGAGAGAGTGAGCACAAAAGAGAGTAAGAGAGAGTGTGTGTTGTTTTGTTCCTTATCAGGCATGAGACTGAAACTGTGTGTGTGTGTGTTTCTCTTTAGCCCAGAGCTAAGGGAGCTACGGTGCTGCTTCAGTGCACACACACACACACACGCACACAGACACACACAAAGCCTCTCAACCTCCTATAGGTGCTCTAAAGGAGCGGCCCTGTGTGTTTGGGGCCGGTGGGCTCCTTTATTACGTCTTCTGTGTGTGTGTGTGTCTGTGTGTCTGTGTGTGTGTGTGTGTGTCTGTGTCTGTGTGTGTGTGGGGACTACAGTGGCTTTGTGGGTGTGTGTGCTTGTGTGTGCAACCCCCGTTTGTGTCTATTTAGATTTCGTTTTTGTGTGTTGGTGATGTTTCAGGCAGCCTATGTGTGTGTGTGTGTGTGTGTGTGTGTGTGTGTGTGTGTGTGTGCTAAAAGCAAGTGTCTTCTCATTCCATCCACACAGCACAGCACAGACAGCCCCAGCCCCAATCTCTGTTTGAACAGGGTGTATATGCCCCCCCCCCCCCCCCCCCCTCACACACACACACACACACACACACACACACACACACATGTGGAGATGACGGGGGTTCAGGGCCATATTTACTCTTCAGTTCTGGCAGTGTCTCATTCCAGCTGTTCTCCACGCTGTCAGCTATCCCCTGCCCTTGTCACATACGCCTCCTATCTCTCTCACACACATACTCACATACTGTGTGTGTGTGTGTGTGTGTTCAGCAATCAGCGAAGCAGCAATACAGTGTGTGTGTGGTTGTGGTGAGATTATTTCTTGTGCATGAACAAATGGTGCATATGAGCCAAATAGACTGGTGTGTCTGTGTGTGTGTCTGTGTGTGTGTGTGTGTGTGTGTGTGAGTGAGTGTGTGGTTGCTTTAGAAAGCCCTGTATTCTTTGTGTAAAGACATCAGTAAGGGTCACCTCTACTTGCACTTTTACGCTTATCGGTCAGATTATTCTTCCCACACACTCACACACTTTAGTGCAGTACTAGTAGGCTACATCCCACTGTGGTGACCTGCTACACTCACACACACACACACACACGCTCACACACACTCATACATACATGAATATACCAAACTTCCACATGCATGCATCGACACAAATACACATGCGTTCACACAAACATATACACACACACACACACTCACACACACTCGCTACTGCCTCATAAGGTAATATCCATCAGCATTACTCATCTCGGAGCTCAGAAGAGGCAGTGTGTGTGTGTGTGTGGGGGGGGGTAATTTGAGCATTAGGAATGAAAACAAACATGTGTACATAAACACATTTGCACAGCCTGTAATTAAGTTCCATTAAAATAATGACACACACACACACACACACACACACACACACACACACACACACGTTCCCTGTAACGGCAATACATACTCAACACATGAGTGCTCTCTTGCTGTTGGCTGTTGGCTGCACTGAGGGTGTGTGTGTGTGTGTGTGTGTGTGTGTGTTTATTTCTGTCTGTGGCTAAAAGTGAATGTGTGGACTGAAAGCTAAAGCGGACGGTTGGACGCCACATCTAAACTCATCACTTTTGGACAGTCCAGGCCCTACACACACACACACACACACACACACACACACACACACACACACACACACACACACACACACACACACCCCTCATCTGGAAACAGAAAGGCCTGTCTGATACTAATGAGGAGTGTCAGCTGTCAGAGCTCCAGATCACTGCAGCTTTGGTGTGTGTGTGTGTGTGTGTGTGTGACCTCATCGAGGTGTCTGTGAGATCCTTACACAGTGGGTCTCAGCCTGCAGCTTTGGGGTGTGTGTGTGTATTTGTGTGACAAAAACTACAAAAACTAAGGACATGTCACCAAAACTAAGGACATGATTATGGATCTCCGACGCCCCCCTCCCCGATCTCAGAGCACTGCTGTAAAGAGGCAGGCTGGGGACGCAGTTGGGCCATGGAAGTACAGGGGAAGTAGAATCAATAACGGGCTTACATTTCATCTAAACACAAGAAAGTATTTCGAAGAAAGGTCAACAGCGACTCCGCTGTCTTCACAAGATGGCAGTTCTATAGAAGAAGTTCTATGTAGATAAAACCATTCTGAGATTATTGTATAAATCCTACATTGAATCTGTTTTAACATTCTCTATAATCTGCTGGTGTAGGAATTTGAGTGTCGAGAACAAAGCTGGACTCTCCAACATTGTGAAGGTCAGTGGTAACATCATAGATGCCTACTGCCCAGCAAAGCAGCCTCACAGACCTGTACAGTAGCGTTGTCTTGAAAAAGGCCGAATCTATTGCATCAGTCAGTGGTCATCCTCTTCACCCTGAGTTTCACTTGTTGCCTTCTAGCTCCCATTTCACATTCCCTTCTGAATCCTTCTGCCATTTCTCTACTAGATTCAGATCAGGGACAGTTAGTTTAGGGCTGGTTTATTTGTTCACTCTTTTGATCTGCCTGTGTGTTGTACTGTATGTGCCATTGTAACTTATGTTGTCTATGTCTGCAAATTGTCCGCGTGCGTGTGTGCGTGTGTCTGTTTGTGCGTGTGTTTGTGTGTGCGTGCGTGCGTGCGTGCGTGCGTGCGTGCGTGCGTGCGTGCGTGCGTGTGTGTGTGTGTGTGCGCGTGGGCGCAGTCGGTCTCAGCCTGTAGCTAATCCTGCACTGAGCAGAGCAGAGGCCACAGGGAGGCGATTATGAGCTCACAGGCGTCCAGCCTCTCACTGGACACTGGACACTGACTAAAGCCTCCGCTGACCTGCTCTCTCTCCCTCTCTCTCTCTCTCTCTCCCTCTCTCTCTGTTCTCTCTCTCTGCTCTCTCTCTCTGTTCTCTCTCTCTGCTCTCTCTCTCTCTCTCTGTTCTCTCTCTCTTTCTCTCTCTGTTCTCTCTGCTCTCTCTCTCTCTTTTCTCTCTCTCTCTCTCTCTGTCCTCTCTCTCTCTTTCTCTCTCTCTCTCTCTCTGTCCTCTCTCTCTCTTTCTCTCTCTCTCTCTCTGTTCTCTCTGCTCTCTCACACACACACTCACACACTCACACACACACACACACACACACAGAGTTCAATGTAAACAGTGTGCATCACAGCACTTAAAAATGGTAAAGTCACTTCACTGATGCTGGGGTTTAGAGAACAGCAGAGCCATTTGTTATTGAAGTCAAGTGTGTGTGTGTGTGTGTGTGTATATGTGTGTCTTAGAGAGTGTGTGTTTGTGTCTGTCTGTCTGTATAATCATGGGTATTTGTCAGTGTGCTGGCAAGATCCTCAGTGTTCACAGACTCTTTGTGTGTGTGTGTGTGTGTGTGTGTGTGTGAGGGATGCCCTTTCTGATCTGTCTCACCTCTCTAGCCTCAGGGTTCAAGGCTCTGAAGCTCACACAAAGCTTGCTGAGTTTACAAAGAGAGGATAACACACGCAGTGCCACAGCGCGCACACACACACAAAAGCACACACTCACTCACACACACACACACACACACAGACTTCAGTGTGTTTGCTGTAGCACTGCTGTTAGCATTTGTTTGTTTGTTTGTTTTTGTGTTTTGTTTGTTTTGTGTTTTGTTCTTTTTTCATCCTCCTCCTCTACTGGTGTGTGCGCTTGAGTCGGGTGTTGTGCATTAGTCATATTATGTGTGTGTGTGTGTGTGTGTGTGTGTGTGTGTGTCCAGGGTTGCTGGTGTGTCCTGGCTGCCTGTCAGTTGTGAGGTTCCCCAGCTGTCTCAGTGGCACTCACTCAGTCTGGGAACAGAGCCCACTATTAGAGAGAGGAACACCCCGCTATTGATGACACACACACACACACACACACACACACACCCTGCATCTGCAGCACTGCTCCTCAGGAACACACACACACACACACACACACACACACACACACACACACACACACACACACACACACCCTGCCCTTGCAGTCCAGTCGTTTGAAGCGCTGCCCCTTCCTCTCTAGTCGGCCATTGTTCCCTTCCCCTCACATTGTTCATTTATTTAACTCCAATCACACAGAGCTTCCTGAAAAGCGCTCTTAAACCCACGCAAAGTGCAGTCCATCAGAGTCCATTCAACAGGTCCGTCTCCTCGTCTCCTCTCTCTCTCTTGCGCTCTCTCTCTCTCTCTCTCTCTTGCTCTCTCCATTTCTCCTTCTCTCTCTCTCTCTTGCTCTCTCTCTCTCTCTCTCTCTCTCCATTTCTCATTCTCTCTCTCTCTTGCTCTCCCTCTCTCTCTTTCTCCCTCTCACTCTCTCTCTTTCTCCCTCTCGCTCTCTCTCTCTCTTGCTCGCTCTCTCTCTCTCTCCATTTCTTCTTCTCTCTCTCTCTTGCTCTCCCTCTCTCTCTTTCTCTCTCTCACTCTCTCTCTCTCTTTCTCCCTCTCGCTCTCTCTCTCTCTCTCTCTCGCTCTCTCTCTCTCTCTCTCTCTCTGGGAAGCATCTTTCAGTGGTTTTTGCCGCCTCCCTATAAGTCTTTTATGAGGCAGAATTGGATTTTCTGACAGAAGTATTGAATCCCATTAGTTTAGTGCCTCAGCTCAGCGTGGGCATGTGATTTGTGCCATATTGTGGCACTGGATTCTTCCTCTTCCATATCTCCACTCTGACATTTGTTTCTGTGCTGATTGTCCCCCCAAGGCCACCGTGACTGTAGTCTTTGCCATGAAGGATTCTTATCTGAACTCTGTTCACTAAGAAGAGAAAGTGCGTGTGTGTGTGTCTTTACTAAGAAGAGAATGTCTGTGTGTGTGTGTGTGTGTTTTCTTCTTGGGACTCATTAATAAAAATGTCAGGATATAGCTAGCCACACAGCAGCATATTGCTATGAGCTGTGCTCTAGTCAGTCCGATTTGTAGGAACTGTTTTTCACAAGCACTGGGATGTGATGTGATGAAGTGTGTGTGTTTGGGTTTGTTTGTGTGTGGCTGGCACCTGGTGTGTGTGTTTGTCTGGACCAGTTGAAGGCACCTTGTGTGTGTGTGTGTGTGTGTGTGTGTGTGTGTGTGTGTGTGTGTGTGTGTGTGTGTGTGTGTGTGTGTGTGTGTGTGTGTGTGTGTGTGTGTGTGTGTGTGTCTGGCCCAGGTGATGAAGTCTGATGAGGCTGTCCTTCAGTATTAGCCGTCTCGCTCCTCATTTCCCCACCTCACTCATCCCTCTATCCATCCCTCAGGGAGTGAGGAAACCAGTGGGGTGTGAAGATGCCCTCTGATCCTCTCTCTCTCTCTCTCTCTCCCCCCTTTTCTCCCTCTCTCTCCCTTTCTCTCTCTCTCTCTCTCTCTCTCTCTCTCTCTCTCTCTCTCTCTCTCTCTCTGTACTAATCATCTCTATCTCTTCAGTTCTCCCACCAGAGGAGAGGAGGAGAGATGGTGTGGATAGAGGAGAGGAGAGTGATGGTGTGGATAGAGGTGCATTAGGGAGAGGAGAGGAGAGGTGGAGAGAGGATAGAGTGGATAGAGGTGCGTTAGGGAGAGGAGAGGTGGAGAGTGATGGTGTGGATAGAGGAGAGGTGGAGAGTGATGGTGTGGATAGAGGTGCGTTAGGGAGAGGAGAGGAGAGGTGGAGAGTGATGGTGTGGATAGAGGTGCGTTAGGGAGAGGAGAGGAGAGGTGGAGAGTGATGGTGTGGATAGAGGTGCGTTAGGGAGAGGAGAGGTGGAGAGTGATTGTGTGGATAGAGGTGCGTTAGGGAGAGGAGAGGTGGAGAGTGATGGTGTGGATAGAGGAGAGGTAGAGAGAGATGGTGTGGATAGAGGTGCGTTAGGGAGAGGAGAGGAGAGGTGGAGAGTGATGGTGTGGATAGAGGTGCGTTAGGGAGAGGAGAGGAGAGGTGGAGAGTGATGGTGTGGATAGAGGTGCGTTAGGGAGAGGAGAGGAGAGGTGGAGAGTGATGGTGTGGATAGAGGAGAGGTGGAGAGTGATGGTGTGGAAAGAGGAGAGGTGGAGAGTGATGGTGTGGATAGAGGAGAGGTGGAGAGTGATGGTGTGGAAAGAGGAGAGGTGGAGAGTGATGGTGTGGATAGAGGAGAGGTGGAGAGTGATGGTGTGGATAGAGGAGAGGAGAGGAGAGGTGGAGAGTGATGGTGTGGATAGAGGAGAGGAGAGGAGAGGTGGAGAGTGATGGATAGATACACGTTTTGCGTGATTTCCGCCTTTATGTTTGCAGCCGTAGGTCTCTGCCTTCTCATCTGTAGGCTTGACCATCACTGAGAGGAGGATCTGTAGGCTTGACCATCACTGAGAGGAGGATCTGTAGGCTTGACCATCACTGAGAGGAGGATCTGTAGTCTTGACCATCACTGAGAGGAGGATCTGTAGGCTTGACCATCACTGAGAACAGAATGGGGCCGATGTTGTAATTGGCTCTAGGCTGTGGCCCAGTTTCCTGGCCGTGGGATGCAGAGCGGAGGAACAGTCCTCCTCGGAACAGTCCCACGCGGCTCAGAGCCATTAGCGGTCATCGCCAGTGTGTGAACGCAGCATTAGTCCAGTGTGTGAACGCAGCATTAGTCCTGTCCAGTTACTGGCTAATCAAAGCAGGGTGTGTGTGTGTACCGCAGCAAAGGCCCAATAGCCTCGGATCATTTGTGTGTGTGTGCGTGTGTGCATAAACGTGTGTGTGTGTGTGTGTGTGTGTGTGTGTGTGTGTGGAGCTAGAGCAAGGCGCTAACCTCCTGCAACTGATCTGAATAAGAACAAATGAGATCAGGCAGGTGTGTGGTGAAGGCAGCACAAAGATGCTCTGAAAAAAATGGACCAATTACAAAACACAATAAACAAAAACATGGACCAATTACAAAACACAACAATAAACAAACAACAGTTACAAAACACAATTAATAAACAAAAACATGAAACAATTACAAAACACAATTAATAAACAAAAACATGGACCAATTACAAAACACAACAATAAACAAACAACAGTTACAAAACACAATTAATAAACAAAAACATGGAACAATTACAAAACACAACAATAAACAAACACAAAGGCTAGCAGCAAAGGCACAGCAAAGACAATGACGTCTGACTCTGTGTGTGTGTTTGTGTGTGTGTGTGTGTGTGTGTGTGCGCGTTGTTTTCTCTGGTGTCTGTCTCTGTTAGATCTGTTTGAGTGTGTGTGTCTGTGTCTTCACTCTCCTCTACGTGCTTGCTTATCCCTCTCTCTTTCTCTTTCTCCCTCTCTCTCTGTCTCTCTCTCTCTGTGTGTGTGTGTGTGTGTGCGCGCCCGTGTGTGCGTGTTATCAGTGCAGACTCAGACAGTGGGCTCTCCAGAGCCAGAGACTCAAACGTCAATTAGCCGTCTCATCTGCTCCCTGATTGGGTTTGGCCAATTGGTTCTGATTATTTCTGAAAGGCCCTGAGGGAAGTGTGTGTGTGTGTATCTGTGTGTGTGTGTGACAGACTGTGTGTATGTGTGTGTGATTGTGTGTTCACTTGCATTTAAATGTGTCTGATTATAAAGTTACTTTAAGGTTTAAAATGCAAAGTTACTTTAAGGTTTAAAATGCACATTGATAAATACATATTCCATGAACACTAACCTTGGGTCTCTTCGGAGTGTGCTGAATAAGGGTGTCACGATTTCGATTTTATTTCGAAATCGATCGAAATTACATCTCAATCTCGAACTTCGAACTTAAAAGTAGAAAGACGATGCAGCCACACCCCCAATGTCACGTCCAGCATGTATGACAAGACGCACAAACACATGCACGTGCTGAACTGCAGCGTCAACACTCCTCTAATTTTAAGCTGCAGCCAGTTAAAATATAGGCCTACACATCAACCTACGGAAATCAAAGCCCCTCTTGCTACTTTGAAATCACCGGTGTGGAAGTATTCGTTCATTCACGTCAATTAAAACTAACTTAGCCTACTCAACTTAGCAAGTGAAAAGATGGTCTAATTACAGTCCAAAGTTACTTTAAGGCTTAAAATGCACATTTATAAGTACATATTCCATGAACACTAACCTTGGGTCTCTTCAGAGTGTGCTGAAACAATCAAATTAACATTCTGTGTTGTTTCATTTTACCATGTTCACGTCTCTGTTTTAGCCTAATGTTAGTTCTGTTTACATTACAACCTCGCGGTTGGAACGGTTTCAAATCGGTTTCAAAATAAAAGCCCCCCGAAAAAGAAAAGGCCAAAAAGAGTAAATAACATATAAGGAATGCATTAATAGTAATATTTTAAAAAGATCGAAAATCGAATCGAATCGTGACTTTAAAATCGAAAATTACATCGAATCGAGGATTTGGATAATCGTGACACCCCTAGTGCTGAAACAATCAAATTAACATTCTGTGTTTCATTTCACTATGTTCACGTCTCTGTTTTAGCCTAATGTTAGTTCTGTTTACATTACAACCTCGTGGTTGGAAAGGTTTCAAAATAAAAAGTGTTTTCAAAATAAACAGAAACAGAAAAGGAAAAGGCCAAAAAAATTAAATAACATATAAGGAATGCATTAATAGTAATATTAAATAACATATAAGGAATACATTAATAGTAATATTAAAAAAAAGATCGAAAATCGAATCGTGACTTTAAAATCGAAAATTACATCGAATTGAGGATTTGGAGAATCGTGACACCCCTAGTGTGTGTGTGTGTGTGTGTGACGTCAGTGGGGTTCTGCATCACCAGAGCGGCCTTCTGACAGAACTCCACTGGACTGCACTGCCCCATCAAACTGCTCACGATGCTTTATGACCCAATTACACACACCGCACTGAGGGACATACAGCTGTCTGCCTCTCTCTCTCTCTTGCTCTCTCTGTCTCTCTCTCACACACACACACACACACACACACACACATACACACACACACTCACTCACTTACACATGAGTGCATAAACACAAACACAGACACACTTACACAATCAGACGTTCTGCATTGAACCTGATGGCCCTCTCTACTCTACCCAGTGTTGCCTGATAGAACCTGATGGCCCTGCCTACCCAGTGTTGTCTGATCTCTACCCAGTGTTGTCTGATCTCTACCCAGTATTGTCTGATCTCTACCCAGTGTTGTCTGATCTCTACCCAGTGTTGCCTGATCTCTACCCAGTGTTGCCTGATCTCTACCCAGTGTTGCCTGATCTCTACCCAGTGTTGCCTGATCTCTACCCAGTGTTGTCTGATGGCCCTGCCTACCCAGTGTTGCCTGATCTCTACCCAGTGTTGCCTGATCTCTACCCAGTGTTGCCTGATCTCTACCCAGTGTTGTCTGATGGCAGCTACTGGAGCAGCTGCTGTGTGTGTTATTTTGCCTCTTCAGCGTCCCCCCGTCAGTCAAGCCCCAGATTACTCATGATGATGATGATGATGATGGTGATGATGATGTTGATGATGATGATGTTGACCAGTTACAGGTGGGGCTCTTTTAATTGCAGCAGGTGGTTGAAGGCATTTGGATTCCATTAGACTCCCACGTTTCATTTCAAACCCCCAGCGGACATGAATTACACAAATAGTCTCAAGATTTGTGTCCTACTGTATGTGTGTGTGTGTGTGTGTGCACGTGCATGCATGTGCGTGCATGCGTGTGTGTGTTTCTGTATCCCACGATTGCTCGGCGGCACGTTGCCATAGTGACTGTGGACCTTCCTTGGCGATGTGACACCTGCTCTCTGTTCTCTTGGCAAGAAATACACTCTGTACTCTCTCTCTCTCTCCCTCTCTCTTTCTCTTTCTCTCTCTTTCTCTCTCTCTTTCTTTCTCTCTCTCCCTCTCTCTCTCTTTCTCTCTCTCTCTCTTTGTCTTTTTCTCTCTCTCTCTTTGTTTTTTTCTCTCTCTCTCTCTCTCTGTCTCTGTCGTTCACATAACTCGTTCCGCTCTGCTCCATTCTGCATTTCATTTTTCATTCATAAATCACCATTCACACATTTAAGACGGCTCCTTCACAGCCACTCTTCACACACACACACACACACTGCAGGAGATGGGTGCTGTAAAAGTGGTGATTCGTGACCAGGCTGCTCTCCCCTTCACAGATCCCCTCGGTCTCCTCGGGGGGTGGGGGCGTTGCCATGGCGTTTTACTCTGAGAAGATGCTCCAGTGGAACAAGTTGCCTTTCTTTCTTCTCTTCCATGTTGCCTTTATTCCACCCTTTTTCATCACCGCACATTTCATTTCATTTTGTTTTGTTTTCTCACTTTTGTATTTCTTTCATTTATTCTCTCTTCCCCCCTCACTTTCCCTCAGCATCCTGTCTCTCTCTCTCTCTCTCTCTCTCTCTCTCTCTCTCTCTCTCTCTCTCTCTCTCTCTCTCTCTCTCTCTCTCTCTCTCACCCCCAGTCTCTCTGATCCCTGGTGTGTTGTGCTGTGCTGTAAGGCCTGCCTGAGTTGCGGTGCTCTAATAGGACTCTGGCTGGGCTTTGATTTACACGCTTCTGTCAGCCTCCAGCCAAAGCCTCTAAATACTGACTGGCTGTTCCTCCAAGCTTTTTTCCTTATCAACAGCCGTGGGTGGGTGTGGGTGTGTGTGTGGTTGTGTGTGTGGGTGTGTGTGTGGGGGTGGGTGGGTGTGTGTGTGTGGGGGTGTGTGTGTGGGTGGGTGTGTGTGTGGGTGGGTGTGTGTGTCGTGTAGGTTTTTGTATGTGTTTGAGCAGTGTTTGTATACCAGGGCCTAAATTGCGCTGCGGGATTGTGGGTATTGCGGGTATTGCGCATAATTTGTTCAAGTCCCGCAACCAGCCATCATAATGCGAGAAATTCCCGCATACACAAGAAAGATTTTTTTCGATTTATTTTATTCAATGACATAGAAAACCTAATGAATTGCCATGAATTAAGCCATCATTTTCCATGTGTGTGTTTTTGGGTGTTTTTTTTTGTGTGAGTGGAGAGAGTCAAGCAGAATCTAGGATGGCCACTGGTGTGAATGATCACACTACAGTATATTTAACATTACTGATGACTATGTCGGGACTGACGCCCCCAACCCCCCCCCCCCAAATTGTGTAAATCCCTCCTACATGAAGAACCTAAGGGGGGAATTAATTTTAAGCCCTGTATAACCATATGTATTCATGTGTTCCTGTGTGTGTTTGTGTGTGTGTGTGTCTGGGTATGTGTATGTGTGTGTGTCTAGTATTGTGGCTGGCTTATCTGCCCTGGCTTTGCTCATCACTGCAGACTTTACACTGCAGCTGAGACTGGTACCACCTCAGACCTCTAGAGCGTGGGGTTGCCATGGTGAATGAGAGGGAGAGAGAGAGAGATGTGATAAACGGCAAGTCGATGCTCGCTAATCAATCACTGTGATGGGAAGTAATTACTGCACGTCCATCTTCAGAAGATTCCAGCGCTGTTTAATAGCAGAAGATTCCAGCACTGTTTAATAGCAGAAGATTACAGCGCTGTTTAATAGCCGTCAGGAAGGAAGCCCTCTGTGTTTCCATGGCAGCGCGTTTACGTTTAATCCTTTAGCAGATGTCTGTGTCCCCACGGACCTACAGGGTGTCCTCAGGTCTTTAGCCTGTGTGTGTGTGTTTGTATCCCCAGGGACCTACAGGGTATCCTCAGGTCTTTAGCCCGTGTGTGTTTGTGTCCCCAGGGTCCTACAGGGTTTCCTCAGGTCTTTAGCCCGTGTGTGTTTGTGTCCCCAGGGTCCTACAGGATGTCCTCAGGTCTTTAGCCCGTGTGTGTCTGTGTCCCCAGGGACCTACAGGGTGTCCTCAGGTCTTTAGCCCGTGTGTGTTTGTGTCCTCAGGGTCCTACAGGGTATCCTCAGGTCTTTAGCCCGTGTGTGTTTGTGTCCCCAGGGTCCTACAGGGTGTCCTCAGGTCTTTAGCCCGTGTGTGTTTGTGTCCCCAGGCTCCTACAGGGTGTCCTCAGGTCTTTAGCCCGTGTGTGTCTAGGCGGCTAGGCGGCCAGTGTTTGTCTCGTATAAGCTCTCTTCATGTGTGGCATTATGAAGGGCTGAGGTAGAGCTCATCATAACCAACTTTGATAGTTTGATTGAGTTTGGAAAATGAAAGCCTTGTGTCAAATTCAAGCTAATCTAACCAGCTAAGCTAATTTGATAGCTTGGCAGAATGTATTTGCCAATTCAAAACTGCACAATAGCTGCACAGTAGCTGTAGTAATAGCTCTCTTGAGACCTTTTGCTGCCAAATGTAATGTAATATTAGGGCCCTTAAAGAAAGACCAAGATCAAGATCAGCACTGCTCTGATCTTGAACACACGCCACTATAGGCATGGGGAAGCCTGCCTACACGCCACTATAGGCATGGGGAAGCCTGCCTACACGCCACTATAGGCATGGGGAAGCCTGCCTACACGGCCCTACATGCGTGGGCCCTGCTTGCTTCTGGAGCTCTGAAGATGGCCTAGCGCTGCCTGGTTGAAAAGCATCATGCTACACCCTAATGATGCTACACCCTAATGATGCTACACCCTTATGATGCTACAGGCTAATGATGCTACAGCCTTATGATGCTACAGGCTAATGATGCTACACCCTAATGATGCTACACCCTAATGATGCTACACCCTTATGATGTTACACCCTAATGATGCTACACCCTTATGATGCTACACCCTTATGATGCTACAGCCTTATGATGCAACAGGCTAATGATGCTACACCCTTATGATGCTACACCCTTAAGATGCTACAGCCTAATGATGCTACAGCCTAATGATGCTACAGTGTAATGATGCTACAGTGTAATAATGATGCTACACCCTAATGATGCTACACTCTCATGATTACATTACATTACATTACATTACATTACATTACATTTGGCTGACGCATTTTTAGCCAAAGCGACTAACAACATGGTAAACAGTTTAAGTTTTTAGAGCAATTCTCAACAATATTAGGACAATTTAAAAAACATTAGAGTACAGTAATAATAAGTGCAACAGTGAGTGCTGTTTTTACCAGTTACGTGTCAGTTTAAGACGGCTGGTGAGTGCTAGGATCAGCAAGACTTGTTGTAAGTGTTGCTATGAGAGGAGATGTTCTCTAAAGAGCTGGGTCTTCAGGAGTTTTTTGAAAATGGAGAGGGATGTCCCTGCCCTTGTAGAAACTGGCAGTGTGTTCCACCAACGCGGAACAACAGATGAGAAAAGTTTGGATTGGCCTGAGCGTACCGGAGGTAGAGCTAGACGTCGTTCGTCTGAGGAGCGCAGCGGTCTGGAGGTAGCGTATGTCTGTATGAAGGCATTCAAGTAGGTGGGAGCAGAACCGGAGACTGCTTTGTAGGCAAGCGTTAGAGCCTTGAATTTGATTCGGGCCGCCATAGGTAGCCAATGTAGCTGGATGAGTAGCGGGGTAACATGTGCCCTCTTGGGTTGGTTGTAGACCAGGCGCGCCGCCGCGTTCTGGATCATCTGAAGTGGTTTCACTGCGCAGGCTGGGAGACCTGTCAGGAGGGCGTTGCAGTAGTCGAGTCGTGAGATGACTATTGCCTGAACCAGGAGTTGGGTGGCATCTTGAGCATCATGATGCTACAGGCCAATGGTACCTGCGGTTGGCCTGATCCAGAACACCATGCTGTGCTGTTATTGATGTTGTCTTTGTTTGTGCCTATATGGAGAGCTTACGCCACGTCCAGTCATGTGCTGCAGGATCAGTTGGTTTCAGAGCCTCCTGACACCAGGTGGCAGTAAAGCACATGGCACGTGGCACAGTGATGACTACTTGGTGCCCACCTCGACCCAGTGCTCTCAGACAAGCAGGCACTCATGAGTTCTGAATGCAGGACGCACCCAGTGCTTACAGCTCTTAGTCACCTTTGCAATTAGCTCACCGCTACAGTCCAGGGCTTGTCTAGGTTTGTGTGTGTGTGTTAGGGCTGGGCGATAAAAAATATCCCCCTTGGAAGTTGATCAGGCTTCCGTGGTGGATTTATCGAGATGTTTATGAAATAAGGAGCGACTACGCCTAGGTCTCGACCAGTTGGCTAACGTGCGAAGATGTTTGACCCTAGAGTTTATCTAGAGACACAGGTTTCAGGTTTTATAAGGATGGAGATTTAGTTACCGTCCAGCAGCACCTAAGTCCAACTAACCCAAGTCTTAGAAAGAGCAGATGAATAACCACAGAAGAAACCAGTTATCTTACCCTCCTGCTGGAATTCGTAGAAAAACCAAGAAAAGACAAAAAATACTGCTTGAAGAATTAGATGCCAAGGTTAAAAGAGTTCTTTACTTTTCAGCACTTTGGAGATGATAACAAAATGCGGTGTAATATCCACTTGCAGGTTACAATGTTGTAGAGAATATAAAAAGAGTAAATCCACAAAAGAGAGTACAATAAAAATAGTAATCCACAGATGGTGAAGAGAATACAATAGTAAATCCACAAATGGAGGAAAGGTATAAAAAAAGAGTAAGTCCTCAAAAAAAGGGAAAAATCCGCTGATAGTCGTTCGGCAGTCTCTTTACTGTCGGAGTAACAGTGCGATATTGGCAACAGGTGGTGCGGAGTTCCGATCCGCGGCTTCAGCCTGGCACAAAGTTCCAACACTCGGCTTCTCAACGAAGTACGGACAACGAATCCCGACAATCAAACGTAACAGCAAACAGCACGTAGCAATAGAAGAAAAAAGAAGAAGCAGCCCCGATTGTCTAGTTCAGCCCATATTTATACTAGGTAGACTTGACCTCCCCCACACATTCCTGAGATAAATCAATCCTATTTTCCCACGACAGTTTAGAAACTTCTAGAAGTTCCCATGAGGTCTGGGAATATTCTCACGTTAGCTGGGAATATAGCTGGGAATATTCTCACGTTAGCTGAGAACATAGCTGGGAATATTCTCACAATAGCTAATACATTCTAGAAGTCACTGATCTTAACCAACAATTTAAGATGACACGCATTCACATCCTTCTCCGGGTTACATTTCGGAGACATTTATGGCATTAACCCTTCACACAATGCAATCTGAATACATTCATTTGAACAGTTTAAGGCACTTTACTCATTTCACAGTTTTGAGACATACAATTCTTTTACATAACTCCCTAGACTTTACAAAGTCATGCTACTAAAATACTTGTAATGATACATTTCATTCATCGCACTTTATTATTTATTATGAGGTCATTGTTTGCAGTTATGGTTCATCATCCATTCTTTTATTCACATTCAATAATCATCAAGTATTTCTGAGGTCAGGGTGATCTGGTTTAATAATCCTGCACATTGTTCAACATCTGCTTCAACATATTCATTCACTTCCACGCTTTCAGGTGATCTTAATTCAAGAGTAGGTTGCAAAGTAATTGGTTTAACATTACGATTCAATTCCTGGTCAGTTTCTTTCCTGATTTGTCTAATCATATTTTCTAGATCATAGAGGTTACCTTGATAGATAGCGCTGAATCTAGCCTTTCTGCGTTTTCGCCTTGTAAGACGTATTGGTATTGTGCTACTGCTCTGTGGTCCATACGGTCGGTGTCCTGGCAACACGTCACAACTCTACCAGAGTAGATGATAGATGTAGGCCTACCTCAACACAGACTCTCAATGAGTCTTTGCCCCGTGCGCGCTCTCTCTCTCTCTCACGCGCTCTCTCTCTCTCGCTCTCTCTCTCTAGGTGCATCCCTCTTCAGCATGCGCATGTAATCCAAACATTCACAATCGTGCAAGACGACTGAATTGCTATTAAATCCGGTTAGCATCATTAGCACGCTGCACGAATTTGTTCAAAACTGTTGCATTCAAATTAACTGCTAAGTTCTAATCATCTCAATCCCGATGCAAATGGAAAAGTATTTTCCAAGACTCAAACGGGCCTGTCCAAAGGAGAAAAAGTATTCATTTGAAACTTAAACACACATGGGGAAACTGAACAGTCTAACCAGTAGACTTACTATGATAAACTAGCAAATTACTTTGTTTACAATATTTCCAGGCTTCAACCAGTGCTGCTCATTCAGACTTATGTGCACAATTATTTATTTGAGTGTTTTTCATGATTGTGTTGCTATTTCTTTTCCCTGTTTGCTTTGATTGATAACTGAGGTGATTCAAATCAGAGGAAGGTTACGTTTAAAATAAAAGTGTTTAAATGGAACTTTTCCCTTCTGGTC
>NW_027468663.1:55089079-55094079 GCF_046254945.1 Alosa pseudoharengus | reverse complement strand
TCAGGGAATCATTAGTGTGTGTGTGTGTGTGTGTGTGTGTGTGTGTGTGTGTGTGTGTGTGTGTGTGTGTGTGTGTGTGTGTGTGTGTGTGTGTGTGTGTGTGTGTGTGTGTGTGTGTGTGTGTGTGTGTGTGTGTGTGTGTGTGTGTGTGTGTGTGTGTGTGTGTGTGTGTGTGTGTGTGTGTGTGTGTGTGTGTGTGTGTGTGTGTGTGTGTGTGTGAGATCTGGATTAATTAATCTGGCTGTCTGGTCCAGTCTGCCATGACGTTCTGGAGGGTGGGTGATTGCACTGCGCTAACACACTGCTGCTTGTCATCAGGTGTGTGTGTGTGTGAACTGCAGCTTGTCATCAGGTGTGTGTGTGTGTGAACTGCAGCTTGTGATCAGGGTGTAAGAGAGTCTTTTGGAGTCGTAAAGCTAAATTGTTTAGCTAGAGGCTGAAGAATGCCCAGACAGCTTTTTTCAGTAAATGTGAAGTCAAACGTCTCTCTCTCTGTCTTCTCTCTCTCTTTTATATTTGTGTGTGTGTGTGTGTGTGTGTGTGTGTGTGTGAACTGAAGTGTATATCCTGCGGTGGTGGAAGTCTGCGTGTGAAATTTTAACCAGCCACAGAATCACTTACTGTAGATGACTGTGTTGAGTGTGTGTGTGTGTGTGTGTGTGTGTGTGTGTGTGTGTGTGTGTGTGTGTGTGTGTGTGACCGACCTCCAGTGGCAGATGCTCCAGCCGTGTGTGTGTTTTTATAGTCAAAGTCCTTGTTTGTTTATGCAAACATGGCCAATAAAGCTGATGTAGATAGATAGATTCTCACGTTATAACCGAGCACACTTTCCCCCACATGTGCCATGGCCCACAGACACACACTGGTCATCTCTAGATGAATCTGTCAGTGGAGCCTACAGACACACACTGGTCATCTCTACATGAATCTGTCAGTGGAGCCTACAGACACACACTGGTCATCTCTAGATGAATCTGTCAGTGGAGCCCACAGACACACACTGGTCATCTCTAGATGAATCTGTCAGTGGAGTGAGCAGACACACCCGAGGTCATCTAGCACCTCTCCGCTCATCTCCTGTTCTCCTGCCCCACCAGCCATCCACACACACACACACACACACACACACACACACACACACACACACACACACACACACACACTGGCCACTTTTAGCACCTCTCAGCTCTTCTCCTGCTACACCAGCCTTCCCTGTTTTGTCCACCTCAGCTCAAGCCCCACCATCATATGAGCACTGACCACCATCATATGAGCACTGACCAACATCATATGAGCACTGCCAGCTGATCTGTTCTGGCCCAGGTGTGGCCCAGGTGTGGCCCAGTGCCGGTCCAGTTCTGCTCCTCTCCCCTGGGGGCTGGGACTGGGCTCTCACAGGAAGGACTCCTCTCGTCTCCAGCCTGCAGGCGTTTCCTCTCTCTCTCTCACACACACACACACACACACACACACACACACACACGTCCAAGAACATCCTATAAAAGAGGAAGAGAGAGGGTGGACTGGTGAAGAATGGTGTGCGTGTGTGGTGTTTGTTTGTTTGTGTGTCTGTGCGTGTATATGTGTGTGTGTGTGTGTGTGTGTGTACATAAGAGAGTGTGAGTAAAATCAAGAGGTTGAGTGTGGGAAATGGGGAGTTAGAGTGTGTGTGTGTGTGTGTGTGTCTTTTTGAGAGTGGTGTTTAGAAGAAGTGGAGCACCACCACAACTTATGTGAATTTAGATGACAGAAGGAAGTTCACACGGCATCTGTTCCCATACATGCTCACAGTGTGTGTGTGTGTGTGTGTGTGTGTGTGTGTGTGTACGTGTGTGTGTGTAAGAACAAGACTGACCCTGTAGAGTTCCTCTGTTGGGTTACTATGTCAGTATTAAATTGTATGTTGGAGTGTAATGCATCTGTACCTCATACTGAACACTGACAGACAGGATCCTCACCCCCACCCTCCACCCCTCCTCATCCTCACCCTCCTCTTCCTCCTCTTCCTCCTCCTCCTCCTCCCCCCTCACCTCCTCCTCCCACCTCCTCTCCCCATCCTCACCCTTCTCCTCATCCTCCTCCCCATCCTCCTCCTCCTCCCTCACCTCCTCCTCATCCTCCCCCTCCTCCTCATCCTCACCCCCCTCCACCTCCTCCTCCCACCTCCCCATCCTCCCTCACCTCCTCCTCCTCCCCATCCTCCACCTCCTCCTCCTCCTCCTCCCTCTCCTCTTCCTCCTCCTCCTTCCCATCCTCACACATCAGTTCTCCAACAGCAGAGTCCTTGCTAACGCTCAGCTCCTGGCTGTGATTCATTCACCCAGGCAGACATTAGAGAGCAGAGCAGCATGGAATGATGATGGCGTTTCAGCGTTGCTCGGTGACACTAATTAAACTTTGGGGCTGGGAGGATGTCACTGGTGATGGAAGACTTGAATGATGGGTTTGTAGGGTCGCCTTCCTCTTGTGTGGTTTTACAACTGTGAGTGCGGTCATCTCTGAAACAGGATAGAAGGTCAGGTCAGGGTCGTGCATGAGCGCTATCCCATGCTACCTTTGGTTTGTGTGGCTTTGTTTCTCACACACACACACACACACACACATGCATACCTCTCTGACACACACACACATACATCAGCATCTAACTGTGTCCCAAATTTGAATTGTTTCCTCTTTTTTAATCTTTCACATTGCTTTACTGATCTCCTTTCTAGGAAGATGACGTCATCAAGGAGATCAACATCACTCACGTGGTCAAGGAGGGCTCAGAGAAGGCCGACGCCTCACAGTTTGAGCTGCTCAAGGTCTTGGGCCAGGGCTCGTTTGGCAAGGTAAGAGCAGCCCTGTCGCAGGGACAGTAGGTCTGAGAACCTTTTACTTTCACCCCCCTGCATTTGAACAGAAATATCTTTTCTAATCCTCACATTCTCAAAAGGGCTCGGACACTGTTTACCTTTATTCATCACAGCTGTACTTTGTTCCTTTTACTTTTACTTGAGTGAAGCAGTTGGACCAGAAGTGCAGAGTCTTTTTTAACACAAGTATCTGCACATCTGCTTGAGTATGGAAAGTGTGTACTTTTGCCATTTATGCGGCTGGAATATATTAACTCTGGAAACCACTTCGGTCTCGCTCTCGGTCACAGTAGATGTGGTCAAATCAACATCAGCGACGCTCGTGTGGCTTTGCATGAAAGACATGTTTACCGAAACCCTGTTCTCTTTTTAGACCCAGCTTCTGCTCTAGTGCTGAGTCTCTGTGCGCGGCTTGGCACATTGTCACATTGACTGGGGGAGCACGTGCGGGCCAGCCTCATAATCTCACGGGCAAACACTTGTGCGTTTCATTTAGCGGACGCACACAGAGAGCAAACTGTGTGAACTGATCGGCGCTGTCGCAGGAGCAGTGAGACCTCGCTAATGGTTTCTTATCTGCCGTTATTTGCTCTGTTTGAGCTCGGCGGCCGCTGCTGCGGCCACACACACAGCTGAGTCTGTCCAAGTTCACACCGACGCTCACGTGGGCGCATCGTCATCATTATCGGCCATTCCGATTTCTTGAGCATTTCATTAATCTGCTTGTTTGTCCAGCCGGTCCAGATGCTCTCCTGGCCGTGCTGTGACTGCAGATTGAGATCTGGTTTTCTGAGATGTGCGGCGTGGGGCGCGGAGTTTTTACACTTCGGTTGGGTTTTAGTTAATCACCTCCTCTTCTGCCTGCCGCCCTTCACACTGTTCATTATTTCTGAGAAATTTCTAGATTGTGTGACACCAGTTGCGCTCTTATCTTTCTCCTCCACTTTCTCTCTCTCTCTCTCTCTCTCTCTCTCTCCCCCTCCCTCCCTTTCTCTCTGTTCCACTCTATCCTTTGCTCTCGCTCTTCTGGCTGTAATCATAATCTCAGACCATTCATTGTTTTTCTTTTAAATTGCGTTTATTTAACGGTGTGTGAAACCCTGACTGAGGAGCAAGCGTGAGTTCAATAGCCCACTGCTGCCTCCCAGCATGCTGTGACCCTAATCAGTAGAGACGCCAGTCCATTCAAGATAGATTTCGATTCAAACAGTTTACTACTTCATAGTTTATCCAAAACAAATGTTAAGGTCTAAAGCCCTGTGAGCTTAAAGGAATAGTGTTGGGTGACTCTTTCAACCCAGTATGGATAAAGTGATATAGACACACTTGTTAATGTTTACAAAGTATTCCTCATGGATAACAGCAGCTGGCGTGAGCTGAGACTGCACTCATAAAGCATTGTAATGTTGTAGAATACAGTAAGCCCTACACAACTACAGAATCATTATGAATACTTTTTCTGCTGTCACTCAAGTACTTGATAAAAAAACATATTTGGTCAATGAACAGCATTTGACACAAAGTGGAGATGCATTATCCAGAGGTAGAATAATAGAAGATGCATTATCCAGAGGTAGAATAATAGAAGATGCATTATCCAGAGGTAGAAGAATAGAAGATACATTATCCAGAGGTAGAATAAGGTTTATTTCACGTTCCGGTGCTTCACATACTAAGGGCCATGACTCTTTATTTAGGCCATCATTACTACATATAAATAGTGATGTAGATAATTATGAGGCAATTTGAATACTTTGTAGTCCATTCTGACTTGTGTTTATAAGGCTTTATTTCAAGTCTGGTTGGTTGTATGGTTGGTTATATGGTATGTTTTTTTCTATTAGTGTGTGCTTCACCTCACTGTGTGTTCACTGTGTGCAGTGTGTTTCACTAATTCACCGATTGGGTTAAATGCAGAGACCAAATTTCCCTCACGGGATCAAAAAAGTATATATACATACAGTACATACATACAAGTCTGGTTGGTTGTATGGTATGGTTTATATGGTTGTATGGTATGGTTTTATGTCAAGTCTGGTTGGTTGTATGGTATGGTTTTATGTCAAGTCTGGTTGGTTGTATGGTATGGTTTTATGTCAAGTCTGGTTGGTTGTATGGTATGGTTTTATGTCAAGTCTGGTTGGT
>NW_027468663.1:55051579-55084079 GCF_046254945.1 Alosa pseudoharengus | reverse complement strand
TAAGAAATATTTCCTAATCTGGAAAATGCTACGTTTTTTTCGGCCAGCGGTTCTATAATAGTCTACCATTCATTTGTGCCGCAAATGATCAGATGTGTGGCAGAAGCATGGTCATAGCCTGTAACTTCGCTGATCCGCGGATAGCAATCTCATTGGAGAGGAGGCCCTAACGCTGCAGATAACAGACAGAGAAAGGCACAGAACACAGTTGCATGTCCAGTGTAGCCATGGGTCTGGTGAATATAGCCTACCGAATGCAGATGGCTACAAGCTCACGCTTTGCCTGGTCTAGACTAGAAGCTTATGTTTTAAAGATTTAGAAGCTGGGCACGTAGCTCCAGAATCTTTGGTAGCAACCCCGCCCCCTGGTAAAAAAACGTGTTTGTCAGAGAGAAAAAAAATCTGATCATAAAATGTATTGTAAAAAGGAACGATGGTGTTGTAGAAATGTAGCGGAGTAAAAGTACAGATAATTGCTGTAAAATGTAACGAAGTAAAAGTCAAAAGTATGCACTATAAATTCTACTTAAGTAAAGTACAAATACGTGGAAAATTTACTTAAGTACAGTAACGAAGTATTTGTACTTCGTTACATTCCACCACTGCTAGATACTCCACTTGTCTTCGTCACTGTGTTGTGTGGTATGCATCAGGTTGGAGACTCTACAGCTCACACTGTTATACTGTAATGCTATAAATATTGTGGGGAACATTACTTAACCTAATGTGACTAGTTTAAATACACATATATTATGTAGTATTTCATCATTTGACTAAGGAGTGTGTGTGTGTGTGTGTGTGTGTGTGTGTGTGTGTGTGTGTGTGTGCGTGTGTGTGTGTGTGTGTGTGTGTGTGTGTGTGTCATGGTTCACAGTGAGAGACCGAGTCCGAACTAAAATGGAGCGGGACATCCTTGCTGACGTCAACCATCCTTTTGTGGTGAAGCTCCACTATGGTGAGTAGTGCACAGCCGCTTGGCACCACTTGACCCAAAGGGACATTCTGTACAAACGCTCGTTACTGAACCTACACTTGGCACCACTTGACCCAAAGGGACATTCTGTACAAACGCTCGTTACTGAACCTACACTTGGCACCACTTGACCCAAAGGGACATTCTGTACAAACGCTAATTACTGAACCTACACTTGGCACCACTTGACCCAAAGGGACATTCTGTACAAACGCTCATTACTGAACCTACACTTGGCACCACTTTACCCCAAAGGGTACAAACGCTCGTCACCGAACCTACACTGAATCTGAGTTGACTCAGTAAGTGTCTGAGGGCTGCTTGGCATGCAGAGCAGGTTTGACATTTCAGATAACTTAATAACTCTCTGTCTCTCCCTCTGTGTGTGTGTGTGTGTGTGTGTGTGTGTGTGTGTGTGTGTCTGTGTGTGTGTGTCATTGTGCAGCCTTCCAGACAGAAGGAAAGCTCTATCTTATTCTGGACTTCCTCAGAGGAGGAGACTTATTCACACGTCTCTCGAAGGAGGTAAAGCGACTGGCCACTGCCCCTCTGAGTGCATTACGTAATGATATAGAAATACTATACTCATATGATCTTCACAAAAACACCTCTCGTAATGATATAGAAATAAATATGATCTTCACAAAAACACCTCTCGTAATGATATAGAAATACTATACTCATATGATCTTCACAAAAACACCTCTCGTAATGATATAGAAATACTATACTCATATGATCTTCACAAAAACACCTCTCGTAATGATATAGAAATACTATAGTCATATGATCTTCACAAAAACACCTCTCGTAATGGTATAGAAATACTATACTCATATGATCTTCACAAAAACACCTCGTAATGGTATAGAAATACTATACTCATATGATCTTCACAAAAAACTCTCGTAATGATATAGAAATACTATACTCATATAATCTTTACAAAAACACCTCTCGTAATGATATAGAAATACTATACTCATATAATCTTAACAAAAACATCTCTTGGAGGTGTATGTTATGGTACACTTCAGAGTATAACTCGGTCTCCAAAATAGACCTTGGGGTTGTAAGTTGTAGGTCAGTGTTTTTGTCGATTCAGTCATAAGCTAATGATTAGAGTGTGTATGTTTATTTCCAGGTCATGTTCACCGAAGAGGACGTTAAATTCTACCTGGCAGAGCTGGCCTTGGGGTTGGACCACCTTCACAGTCTGGGCATCATCTACAGAGACCTCAAACCTGAGAAGTAAGTGGGGGGACCTGCGGCCATGTTCGTCCCTCAGGTCCACATCCGTGGGAGCCACAGGCATGGGGCAAAAGAGCGTGTTAGCAGAGCCCGGAACCTGCAACCAGTTCAGAAAACGGAAGTTTCCCGAGAGTGGCGGTTCTCCCTTTATTAGACATTCTCTGGTGTTAGCTAAGAGGCTAACCCTCACGGCTGTGCTAGAGGCATAAACCCATGGACATAGCAACAGAGTGTGCTAGCTAGTTAAGAGGCTAACCCTCACGCTGTGCTAGAGGCTAACTCTCACGGCTGTGCTAGAGGCATAAACCCATGGACATAGCAACAGAGCGTGCTAGGTAGTTAAGAGGCTAACCCTCACGCTGTGCTAGAGGCATAAACCCATGGACATAGCAACAGAGCGTGCTAGGTAGTTAAGAGGCTAACCCTCACGCTGTGCTAGAGGCATAAACCCGTGGACATACAGTAGCAACAGAGCATGCTAGCTAGGAGGCTAACCCTCACGGCTGTGCTGGAGTGCGCTAGCATCAGTCACTCCAGGGCTAGTCGTTTGTTGAGGCTAGTTTCAAAGACATGAATAGTCCTAGACTAGAGGAGAGCTTCAACTAGATGATATGAGCTCTATCAGCTGGTGATCCATAATGTCTTCAGGTGTACTAGCAAGGAGCCTAGAACTCCTGGTTGTGCTAGCATCGGCCCTAGCACTGTAAGCAGTAGAGAACTAGCATGAGCATCAGGGAGTGAGAAGCTCGCAACTAGCTCCATAATGTACTTTTGGCTGAAATCAGTGGAGATGCCAGAGATGGTCACTTCAGCACTGACCTCTCCACACCTGTGTGCTGTGCTGTGTGTCTGTTGCACAACAGCGTCTCTCTGAAGAACGTGTTTGCTGGAGCTCATTAATTAGGTAAAACATTATCTTCATGTTTACAAACCACCTCTGCATTCATAGCCATTCATTATAGAACACATGGGGCCCACTTAGCGCTCTCGCACCTGGGCCCACCATTGGCTTGTTACGCCACTGCTCTGTACGCAATTGGATAGTCATTCCTGAATTTCCCCTTGGGGATCAATAAAGTATTTATCTATCTATCTACATCTCCCTCTCTCTCTCTGCTCAAGGACCATTGTGGCAGGGTTGTGAATTCAACATAATGAAGGATGAATTAAATTGTGTTTACCACATTTTTTATATCATGTCATAAGTGGTTGGGACCAATGGAAGATGCAAATGTAAAAAGGTTACCTGTTGAAAGCCTTTTTTTTTGTATTTCCTCATTTTCTTTTTTTTGTCATCATGTGTCTTCCCTTGTGCCATGAGCTCTTAGTGGGAATGAGAGGGAGTCCTACTCAGAGCAGCTGTGCTTCAAAGTGAGCGTGCTTTCAATAGCCTTGATGCACAATTAAACCCTCCGCCATTAATTAGGGTGCGGAGTGGAGCCCTGGGGAAAGGGCTGCTGGGAAACAAGAAAGTGCTCGTCTGAGCAGAACTGCTTGACCATTCTGTACACTGAGAATCACAGAGCCTGTGTGGGGGTTGGGTTTTTGTGTGTGTGTGGGTGTGTGTGTTTGAGTCTGTGTGTTTGTGTGTGTGTGTGTGTGTGTGTGTGTGTGTGTGTGTGTGTGTGTGTGTGTGTGTGTGTGTGTGTGTGTGTGTGTGTGTGTGTAAGAAATCTGCCATTATTATATTGGCCAATGGTAGTGTTATGGTTAAGGAGCTGGGCTAGAAGCCTGAAAGTTGTTGGTTCAATTGTGTGCATGCCTGTGTGTACACGTTTGTGTGTGTGTGTGTGTGTGCGCGTGTGTGCGCGCGTGTGTGTGTGCGCGTGTGTGTGTGTGTGTGTGTGTGTGCATTTTGCAGCTGGCCCCTGCTCCCTTTCTTTGATGTTGTCTTTGTAATGTATTCACTGAGTGGTGCTCTGATCTCTTTCAGCATTCTGCTGGACGAAGAGGGACACATCAAACTCACAGGTACCAACACTCACCATACACACACACACACACACACACACACACACACACACACACACACACACACACACACACACACACACACATCAAACTCACAGGTACCAACACTCACCATACACACACACACACACACACACACACCAAACTCACACACACACACACACACACACACCAAACTCACAGGTACCAACACTCACCATACGCACACACACACACACACACACACACACACACACACACACACACCAAACTCACAGGTACCAACACTCACCATACGCACACACACACACACACACACACACACACACACACACACACACACACACACACACACACACACACACACACACACACACACCAAACTCACAGGTACCAACACACACACACACACACACACACACACACACACACACACACACACCAAACTCACAGGTACCAACACTCACCATACGCACACACACACACACACACACACACACACACACACACACACACACACACACCAAACTCACACACACACACACACACCAAACGCACAGGTACCAACACGCACCATACGCACACACACACACACACACACACACACACACACACACACACACACACACACACACCAAACTCACACACACACACCAAACTCACAGGTACCAACACTCACCATACACACACACACACACACACACACACACACACACACACACACACCCACACACACACCCCAAACTCACAGGTACCAACACTCACCATACGCACACACACACACACACACACACACACACACACACACACACACACACACACACACACCAAACTCACAGGTACCAACACTCACCATACGCGCACACACACACACACACACACACACACACCAAACTCACAGGTACCAACACTCACCATACGCGCACACACACACACAAACTCACAGGTAACAACACTCACCATACGCATCTCAGTGTGAAAGCTCTCCGGATGTGAGCATGTGCAACACTAGCCTGGATCTTTACAGACCATGTGAAGTCAGCACACACACACACACACACTCACACACACTCACACAGCTCTGTCTCTGCATATACGATGTGACAATGTGAGCGTGTCCTTGCATGTGCAGTAAAGTCGTTCATGTCAGTCAGTGAGGAATGACTCCTGCCACTGACCACTGCTGGCGGCCTTATCAGCGCCCTGCCACCTGGACCGATAGCCGTGCCTGCCTAGCCAGCCAGCGGACTCGTGTTATTTATTCACCCCATCTTATCGCAGCCTCTGTCATCAGAGCGCCTAGTTACCCACGGCGTTAAAGGTGACCTCACCTGCGCTACTCCTAACAAGCGCCAAGGCCTTCAGGTGACCTCACCTTGCGCTGTTGAGCACAGAGGCTTTGTTAAGACTGCACGCCTGTGTTACTGATCACCACGGCTTTCATCTGACACACCTCGTATAACCGCCGAAAGCAGACAACGCAATAGCACATCTGCGTAGCACCCAGTCAAGAAAGGCTGTTTGATAGTATGACGGATATTCTGTACTATATCAAATATGAAATACAAACTCATCTAAAGAAAGAATGAACCTATTATACCACTTTTGCTTGACATCTCAAAAGATCTGAGCGTTGATTGCATCATTGTTTCTCTCGTTTCCTCCTGTCTCTCTATCTTATTCCATAATTTTTCACCTCTCTCTCTCCCTCTCTTCACCTCTCTCTCTCCCTCTCTTCACCTCTCTTCATCTCTCTCTCTCTCTCTCTCTCTCTCTCTCTCTCTCTCTCTCTCTCTCTCTTCTTTTGGCTGCAGATTTTGGTCTGTGTAAGGAGGCCATTGACCACCAGAAGAAGGCCTTCTCATTCTGTGGTACTGTGGAGTACATGGCTCCCGAGGTGGTGAACAGGCAAGGGCACAACCACAGCGCCGACTGGTGGTCGTACGGGGTACTGATGGTGAGTGAGACACATCGATGGAAAAAAATAAATAATAATTCTTGCATGCATGTCCTCAAGCAACCCTTGTTATCTACTAAGGTAATGGTGGAGGCATATTTATCAAGTAAAGGTGTATGTATTAAGGATATTAATTTGAACTTGACATATTGGTGAATTAGTGAGTAAGTTGCCTTCTGATGAAGCCACAGCACACCCATCTCCCTCAGCTGGCATCAGGTTCACCATCTGGACCACTTGTCTGTGCTTGAACAGACGCTCCCTCTGAGACGCCTGGGTCTGGACAGTGTGTATATTAGCAGTCTGTAAAGACATCCAGGCATGCAAAGTGTATGTGTGTGTGTGTGGAGGCGACTGGGAGTCTGAGAGGCCAGTCTGCATCTGAAGGCCACTCATTGAGTGTTTTTCTGTCCCTGGCAGTTTGAGATGCTGACCGGGTCCCTGCCGTTCCAGGGGAAGGATCGCAAGGAGACCATGAACCTGATTCTAAAGTAAGTGGTGCTTGAGCGCCATCTAGCTGTCAGTACAGAGCACCACACTCTTCGTCATTCCAGGAAACCGGCAACAGAAATGCTGTTTCCATGGTGATTCTGACACTCTCTCTCCTCTCTTTATTTGTGCTTGTCGTTTCTGTCTTTGTCATATCCCTCTCTCTCTCCCTCTCCCCTTCTTTTGTCATATCCCTCTCTCTCCCTCTCCCCTTCTCTTGTCCTCACTGTCACATTGTTTCTTATTCCCTCTATTTTACCACATCTCTCCCTTTCTACCTCCCTCTTTCCTTCCCTCCCTCTCTTTCTCTCTCTCTCTCTCCTTCTCCCTCTCTCTCTCCCTCCCTCTCTCCCTCCCTCTCTTTCTCTCTCTCTCTCTCTCTTTCTCTACCCCCCCTCTCTCTCTATCTCTCTCTCTCTTTCTCTATCCCCCCCCTCTCTCTCTATCTCTCTTTCTCTACCCCCCCATCTCTCTCTCTGTCTCTCTGTAGAGCGAGGTTGGGGATGCCACAGTTTCTGAGTGCTGAGGCCCAGAGTCTCCTGAGAGCTCTGTTCAAGAGGAACCCAGCAAACAGACTGGGTGAGCAAGACACACACACACACACACACACGCACGCACGCACACTCACACATACACATACACACACACACACATACACGCACACACTCACACACACACACGCACACACGCACACACTCACACACACACACACACTTTAATACCTTTATTTGTGTTCACATTTTACAATAGATTTCATTGAACACAAACAATCTTAGATACCAGCATTGTAAACCCAGTAGCCTATGCCTCTGGTCTCACTTCATGGGTACAAAAAACAGCGCCTTCTCCAGATGTGGCGACTGCCAATTGTCACAGAAATTGAGCAGAATTTTGTTAGAGCCTTTGCTCTTGTCTTAGAGAGACCAGCACACACACACACACACACACACACACACACACACTCCTGAGAGCTCTGTTCAAGAGGAACCCAGCAAACAGACTGGGTGAGCAAGGCACATACACGCACGCACACACACACGCACACACACACACACACACACACACACACTCGCCTCTATTCATCCCCCTGCAATACACATTGAAGACATAAAGATATCCAGCTCACATCTCTTGCCAGGTGGAAGAAATGTACTGGTCACGTAGTTGTACACATGGATAATGGCTCCTTATATCCTTATTAATGGCTCCTTATTAATGGCTCTAATGGCTCCTTATTAATGGCTCCTTTGCTCCTTATTAATGGCTCCTTATTAATGGCTCTAATGGCTCCTTATTAATGGCTCCTTATTAATGGCTCTAATGGCTCCTTATTAATGGCTCCTTTGCTCCTTATTAATGGCTCCTTATTAATGGCTCTAATGGCTCCTTATTAATGGCTCCTTATTAATGGCTCTAATGGCTCCTTATTAATGGCTCCTTATTAATGGCTCTAATGGCTCCTTATTAATGGCTCCTTATTAATGGCTCTAATGGCTCCTTATTAATGGCTCTAATGGCTCCTTATTAATGGCTCCTTTGCTCCTTATTAATGGCTCCTTTTTTCTCTCACGGCGCTCTGTATTTGTGTGTGTGTGTGTGTGTGTGTGTGTGTGTGTGTGTGTGTGTGTGTGTGTTTCTCTCCCTCTACAGCATCTGGGCCTGATGGTGCAGAGGAGCTCAAGCGGCACAATTTCTTTTCCACCATCGATTGGAATGTGAGTCTCTCTCACACACACACACACACACACACACACACACACACGATCATTCACATCCATTCCACGCGTCATTTGTTTGGTTTCTGCTGACCCTGGTATCCGTTATCTGTGGTGTGTTGACCTTGCGTGACCTTTCCCCACAGAAACTGTTCAGGCGAGAGATCAAGCCGCCGTTCCGGCCGGCCGTGGCCAGACCCGACGACACCTTCTACTTCGACTCCGAGTTCACCTCTCGGACACCCAAAGGTGAGAGGATGATGCACACACACACACACACACACACACACAGTTATGCAAAACCTGACGTAACCAGGGAAGTTATGGGGCGTGTTTCAGCCTCTGCACACAATTTCATAGACCTAACTAGACACACACACACACACACACACACACACACACACACACACACACACACACAGAGAGAGAGAGAGAGATGCATATTAGAATTAGATAGACCTAACTAGACACACACACACACACACACACAGAGAGAGAGAGATGCATATTAGAATTAGATAGACCTAACTAGACACACACTTACACACACTTACACACACTTACACACACTTACACACACACACACACACACACACACAGATACATATTATAATTAGATAGACCTAAAAATCAACCGAAGCACGCTCAGGTCACGTGAATGAATAGGCAACATTGCTCATGTCAATCATTGTATAAAGCCCGCCTGGACAATTGGATTGGTCCACACAATTCTCAAGTTTCTATAGGCTTGTCAATGGAGCAAGTCCAGACCGAATTTACCGACCTCAAATTTTGTGGGCGGGATTAAATTCAAGCTGGCTTCATGGCTGTGCATGCACACACACACACACACACACACACACACACACAAATGCACATACACAATCAATACACCACGACACAACCAACAGTCACAAAGGAACAGAGGAGCGGTAAAACGGCCTCAACTTTATGGGTGTGTGTGTGTGTGTGCTGTCTCATTGCTATGGGAATTTGGCCAAATCTCCAAACAGCCCCAATGCCACGGCCGCTCCCACACACTCAGGGTTGTACTGGAGATGAGAAAGAGCTCTGTGGGTTTTAAGCTGCTTTGGTAAGAGAGCATGAAGCCAAAGCAACATCCCGCTAATATCGCATCCCGATAATATCCCATCCCGCTAATATCCCATCCCCATCCCGGTTTGGAGTGAAGTCCATATGTCGTATGTACAGGGTTCCCATGGCTCATGGAATTTCTGGAATATCATGGAATTTTAATAAAGTCTATAGAGCTGCACAGTCCCGCCCACAGCCGATGCCGGATGTAAAAAGTCAATGCAATTTCTCCATTGACAATTGCGGTGTAAGCCATAAAAACTTAACTGCACGTGGTAGACTTAAAACCAGCTACGGTTGTACTAAGCGATTGTATATGCTCCTATAGACACCAAGAGTTTGTGGGGCACTAACCTTGTTTTGAGATAAATGCCTTTTATTCGCGATCTCTTGGATAAGTACTTCATTACCCACAATCCTGAACAATCCCACAATCCCACAGTGATGCCTCTGATTGGTGGAAAGGCCGTTATGGTCATAGTTTGAAACTTTCTCAGCGGAAAAATATTGACAAAGATGGAGTTTTTTACTGCCTATGGCGAATGGCGATGTGATTAAAAACTTTCTTGACGAATATTGGTACTTGTATCAACAAGGATTGGGGTTTATACATCACACGAACTTAGTCAGGGCCAATACACTATCAAATAGACCACTGTAAATGTTAGTTTAAACACTCAAACTTTTCAGGTAGGCTAGCACTAGCCGACAGGCTAACCTTTAGCATTTCCGACATTGTATGTAATTACATAGTGCCAACATTAGCCTACATGCTGCAACACAGGTATGAATATTATGTTTTAGTGAGTGTCCAAAGGGGTGAAAGCCACTTTAAATCGGGTTACATTATTGACTGTTGTGTGTCCGAGTCAGTCTGTGGGTTTTGTAAGGGTCAGCAGCATGAGGGACAAGACCTACAAAGTTGTGGTGAGTTAGCTAAGCAGGGAGGTTGTAATGTTAATGCTGCTAGCAGTGCTAGTTAACATTAGCTAGGCTACTGTAGCCTTCATACTGTATGATTCATATTAATCATTAACCTAGGAATACTTTGTGCATTTAATGAACATTTTGTGTAATAATTCACGGCAAATTAATAAACTGAATATGGTGGTCCAAGAGCAGACCATGCATCAGCCCGACTGAGCAGTGATGACAGCATAGGATGAGTCAGGTAACGTTACGAAGCACTGCCGTTAACGTTAACCGCTTTCACACACACGATATAAAATACACGATGATAAATATAAAATTCAACATCAAAACACTATTATTTACACGATTACTCCTGAAATAACTGCTGTTAACTGCACATTCACTATATAAAAATCACTGTTTGGAGGAAAGGGTTCGCTGCTGTCGCCGGTTGGAAATGAATGATTTCGCGCTGGTTCGTGCTGCTTATATATTTTTCAGTGAGGCCCGGTGGTTTATGGGATGAGTAGTTCCTTCGCTCGGAAATGAAAATATGTACACAGTCTTGTACCTTTGACTTTTTTTGGAATTTCTCTTCGTTTTTTCACTCGAAATGATATGCTGTATGCTTATGAGTTATGCCGTAGCTGGTTAGCCTAAGACATGCTGTAAAACTCTTCAGATACGGATTTTTCCAAACGTCAATGGGAGAAATGAATGGGAATCTTACATCCGGCACCTAACCGCGTTTTGGCTGTGGGCGGGACTGTGCAGCTCTATTCCAGACATGGATAAGTCAGGGAATTCGATCATATTTGAGGCAAAGTCATGACCTATCAGGGAATTTTGTTGTAACAGTTTAAACTTTACTTGCCAAAATACATGCATACAAATTTCCATGTAGAATTGGTGTAATCTGGTTATTAGCTTTACTGTGTATGTATGATATTGAACCTAGATTTCTGATTGGCTAACCAAACCTGAACACCACCATTGGCTGTTCAACCAGAAAGTGCCAGAACAGTCTCACAAAGATGAGCTGAACTGTAGGATGATTTGCAGCTGTAAAACTGATCCATACCCGTAGAATAGATTTGTGAATGTGCTACATATTTGTAACATTAACAATTACAATTACAAATCATGTTTACAGTTACAAATAATTTCTACAGTTACAAATAATTTCTACAGTTTCAAAACATGATATGCACATACAAAACCTACGAGTCTTCTAATTACATTGTTGTGGTAAAATTGTTCTACTAAATGTGTTGTAGATATAGGGACTACAGGTGGAAATTAGAAATTGTTGCTATAACCTGGACAAACACATATTCTCTTGTATCACAAGATTAATGTTTATTTGTGCATTGTCCCTGTTTTAAATAAATAAATTTCCAATTTCCAAAGTGACTTGATATGACTGTGATGTATGATTTAGTAGAAGTTTCATAACTACAATAACAACAACAACAACCTGCATATAGCACTTTCCCAAGGCACCCAAAGCACTATACAGTGAAGGGGGAGCCTCACTAAGCACCACCAACGTGTAGCACCCAGCTGGGTAATGAGAACCTCACTAAGCACCACCCATGTATAGCACCCAGCTGGGTAATGAGAACCTCACTAAGCACCACCCATGTATAGCACCCAGCTGGGTAATGAGAACCTCACTAAGCACCACCCATGTGTAGCACCCAGCTGGGTAATGAGAACCTCACTAAGCACCACCCATGTGTAGCACCCAGCTGGGTAATGCACAGCAGCCATTATGTTCTTATCCAACACTCAGCACACACCAGCTGGAGGTGGAGAGTGAGAGAAGGAATGAATTCAAATGTATATATGTGAGAGTATATGTGAGAATATGAATATGGAACTGCCATGGAGTATTGTATAATGTGTGGATTGTATAATGGAATGTTGAATAGGCTGTTGTAACGTGTATATGTACATTGGACCAAGTGACTAATTGTCACTCGGCGTTCACCCGACTAGTCTTAGACTAATGACCAATTGTTTGGTTTTGCCAGACTCTCCCGAGTGACTAATGACCAATTGTTTGGTTTTGCCAGACTCTCCCGAGTGACTAATGACCAATTGTTTGGTTTTGCCAGACTCTCCCGAGTGACTAATGACTAATTGTTTGGTTTTGCCAGACTCTCCCGGCGTTCCTCCGAGTGACTAATGACTAATTGTTTGGTTTTGCCAGACTCTCCCGAGTGACTAATGACCAATTGTTTGGTTTTGCCAGACTCTCCCGAGTGACTAATGACTAATTGTTTGGTTTTGCCAGACTCTCCCGAGTGATCTAATGACTAATTGTTTGGTTTTGCCAGACTCTCCCGAGTGACTAATGACTAATTGTTTGGTTTTACCAGACTCTCCCGAGTGACTAATGACTAATTGTTTGGTTTTGCCAGACTCTCCCGAGTGACTAATGACTAATTGTTTGGTTTTGCCAGACTCTCCCGAGTGACTAATGACTAATTGTTTGGTTTTGCCAGACTCTCCCGGCGTTCCTCCGAGTGACTAATGACTAATTGTTTGGTTTTGCCAGACTCTCCCGAGTGACTAATGACTAATTGTTTGGTTTTGCCAGACTCTCCCGAGTGACTAATGACTAATTGTTTGGTTTTACCAGACTCTCCCGAGTGACTAATGACTAATTGTTTGGTTTTGCCAGACTCTCCCGAGTGACTAATGACTAATTGTTTGGTTTTGCCAGACTCTCCCGAGTGACTAATGACTAATTGTTTGGTTTTGCCAGACTCTCCCGGCGTTCCTCCGAGTGACTAATGACTAATTGTTTGGTTTTGCCAGACTCTCCCGAGTGACTAATGACTAATTGTTTGGTTTTGCCAGACTCTCCCAAGTGACTAATGACTAATTGTTTGGTTTTGCCAGACTCTCCCGGCGTTCCTCCGAGTGACTAATGACTAATTGTTTGGTTTTGCCAGACTCTCCTGAGTGACTAATGACTAATTGTTTGGTTTTGCCAGACTCTCCCGAGTGACTAATGACTAATTGTTTGGTTTTGCCAGACTCTCCCGAGTGATCTAATGACTAATTGTTTGGTTTTGCCAGACTCTCCCGAGTGACTAATGACTAATTGTTTGGTTTTACCAGACTCTCCCGAGTGACTAATGACTAATTGTTTGGTTTTGCCAGACTCTCCCGAGTGACTAATGACTAATTGTTTGGTTTTGCCAGACTCTCCCGAGTGACTAATGACTAATTGTTTGGTTTTGCCAGACTCTCCCAGCGTTCCTCCGAGTGACTAATGACTAATTGTTTGGTTTTGCCAGACTCTCCCGAGTGACTAATGACTAATTGTTTGGTTTTGCCAGACTCTCCCAAGTGACTAATGACTAATTGTTTGGTTTTGCCAGACTCTCCCAGCGTTCCTCCGAGTGACTAATGACTAATTGTTTGGTTTTGCCAGACTCTCCCGAGTGACTAATGACTAATTGTTTGGTTTTGCCAGACTCTCCCGGCGTTCCTCCGAGTGACTAATGACTAATTGTTTGGTTTTGCCAGACTCTCCCGAGTGACTAATGACTAATTGTTTGGTTTTGCCAGACTCTCCCGAGTGACTAATGACTAATTGTTTGGTTTTGCCAGACTCTCCCGGCGTTCCTCCGAGTGACTAATGACTAATTGTTTGGTTTTGCCAGACTCTCCCGAGTGACTAATGACTAATTGTTTGGTTTTGCCAGACTCTCCCGAGTGACTAATGACTAATTGTTTGGTTTTGCCAGACTCTCCCGGCGTTCCTCCGAGTGACTAATGACTAATTGTTTGGTTTTGCCAGACTCTCCCGAGTGACTAATGACTAATTGTTTGGTTTTACCAGACTCTCCTGAGTGACTAATGACTAATTGTTTGGTTTTGCCAGACTCTCCCGGCGTTCCTCCGAGTGACTAATGACTAATTGTTTGGTTTTGCCAGACTCTCCCGAGTGACTAATGACTAATTGTTTGGTTTTGCCAGACTCTCCCGAGTGACTAATGACTAATTGTTTGGTTTTGCCAGACTCTCCCGAGTGACTAATGACTAATTGTTTGGTTTTGCCAGACTCTCCCGGCGTTCCTCCGAGTGCCGGCGCCCACCAGCTCTTCCGGGGGTTCAGCTTCGTCGCCACAACACTCTTGGAGGAGGAGCCAGAGGAGCCTCCCCCCCAGCCTCTGCACCCTGTGGTCCAGGTGAGTGGTCCAGACAGCTGTCAATCACTTTGTCAGGATCCCACCCAGTGTCCTGATAGGGGAAGCAGGAAGCTGTGGGCCTGCTGCAGAAACTCCTCCCAGGTTTGGATCAAGAGCAGTGAAGGAGCGCCCGCAAAGCTACACTATTAGATAACGTTCAAGATGGACTTCACAGCTGGAGTCCCCACAAAGCTACACTATTAGATAATGTTCAAGATGGACTTCACAGGAGTCCCCACAAAGCTACACTATTAGATAACGTTCAAGATGGACTTCACAGCTGGAGTCCTCAGGTCTAGTCCTGTACACTGTTGTGAAGGTCAGCAGATGTCACTCATCCCCAGTGCAGCCATTAGTACTTTCCTGGGCCTCTGGAACGCTGCTCCAGCGGAGGATGTGGTGTCCATTTCTCACCACTAGATGGCAGGGTTTCTCCCAACACGCCTGTACAGCGGTGGTGGTGTGTTGCATAATGCCATTAGGGCCGGGTCTCAGAGGAGATCTCAGTGTGGATCTGGCGTACGTGTGGGCGAGTGTCGGGGCTTTTTCATATTTATGCAGAGGGTGGTGTGTGTGTGTGTGTGTGTGTGTGTGTGTGTGTGTGTGTGTGTGTGTGTGTGTGTGTGTGTGTGTGTGTGTGTGTGTGTGTGTGTGTGTGTGTGTGTGTGTGTGTGTGTGTGTGTGTGTGTGTGTGTGTGTGTGTGTGTGTGTGTGTGTGTGTGTGTGTGTGTGTGTGTGTGTGTGTGTGTGTGTGTGTGTGTGTGTGTGTGTGTGTGTGTGTGTGTGTGTGTGTGTGTGTGTGTGTGTGTGTGTGTGTGTGTGTGTGTGTGTGTGTGTGCGCGTACATACGTATGGGTGTGTGTGTGTCGGGGCTTTTTCATATTCATGCAGAGGGTGTTCTGGGATAAAGCTTCTCGTTCATCATGTACCGCCACTTAGGAGCCATTAAATTTTTTTAGGAGCCATTTTTATACTTATACGTTTGGGTTCTGAACATCCTGGCCTAATTCACATTAGCTGTGTGTGTGTGTGTGTGTGTGTGTGTGTGTGTGTGTGTGTGTGTGTGTGTGTGTGTGTGTGTGTGTGTGTGTGTGTGTGTGTGTGTGTGTGTGTGTGTGTGTGTGTGTGTGTGTGTGTGTGTGTGTGTGTGTGTGTGTGTGTGTGTGTGTGTGTGTGTGTGTGTGTGTGTGTGTGTGTGTGTGTGTGTGTGTGTGTGTGTGTGTGTGTGTGTGTGTGTGTGTGTGTGTGTGTGTGTGTGTGTGTGTGTGTGTGTGTGTGTGTGTGTGTGTGAGTGAGTGAGTGAGTGAGTGAGTGAGTGAGTCGCAAGCAAGCCTTGTTTTTTATTTGTTTTTATTGATGGAATCATTTGTGTGTGTGTCACTGTGCATGAACGACATAATTAAGCATAGAAGTAATGAAATTCACTATTAAGAGAGAGTGTCTGTGTGTGTGTGTGTGTGAAACATGTAATCCATCTCTCCTCATGTGTCCCAGCAGCAGCTGCATGGGAAGAGCATCCTGTTCAGCGACGGTTACGTGCTGAAGGAGGACATCGGCATGGGCGCCTTCTCCGTGTGCAAACGCTGCGTCCACAAGACCACCAACACGGAGTATGCCGTCAAGGTCAGACCTCTCTCTCTCTCTCTCTCTCTCTCTCTCTCTCTCTCTCTCTCTCTCTCTCTCCATCCATCCCTCCTTTCTGTGTATCTGTTCTTTTATCTGTCTGTCCATCCCTTTCTCTGTGTCTCCTGTTCCTCTCAAACATCACACCATTCTTCTCTCTTTCTCTCCCTCCATCTCTTTCTCTTTCTCTCTCTTTCTCCCTCTATCCAAACAGCTCCTTTGTTTAGCATCTCATGGTTCATCTCATGGTTGTGGTGATTGCAGGTGATTGACAAGTCCATGACTGACCCCTCAGAGGAGATTGAGATTCTACTGCGGTACGGCCAGCATCCCAACGTCATCACACTCAAGGATGTGAGTACACAACAACAGTAAACAACAATATAAGCTTCCTCTCCCACATTAATGAAGCCCCACCAGGCTGCAGGTTCAGAGCTTCATCCCAAACAGATGAATGGGGTTCACTACTGACTGGGGTTCAGTACTATCTGGGGCTCAATACTAACTGGGGTTCAGTACTAACTGGGGTTCAGTACTGACTGGGGTTCAGTACGGTTCAGTACTGACTGGGGTTCAGTACTAACTGGAAGAGGAGCATGGAAGGATTGTAGTTTAACAGCTGTAGCTTGCTGTTCCATGTAGATCTATTTGACTGATATTTGGATTACTATAACAGTACTAATACTAAGCATTTATGAGTCTACATGGATTAAGTGTGTGTGTGTGTGTGTGACAGGTGTATGACACTGGTAAAGAGGTATATCTAGTGACTGAGCTGATGAGAGGCGGCGAGCTCCTGGACCGCATCCTCAAGCAGAAGTTCTTCTCCGAGAGAGAGGCCAGTTCAGTCCTATACACCATCACCAAGACCGTAGAGTACCTACACTCACAAGGGGTAAGAACACACACACACACACACACACACACAATTAGACACTCTGCTTAGAAACTCTGCTTACCAATTTCTTCAAAACTGTTTTTCGCAGCAGATGTTTTCCACATTGTAAATGTATCATTGCTGTCTGGCACTTTTCCTAAGTAATTGAAAACAGCTGTTGTAAAGCCACTTCTCAAGAAGAATAACCTGGATGCCTCCATGCTAAACAATTACAGGCCCATATCCAATCTAACTTTTGGCAAAATAATAGAAAAAGTAGTCTTTAATCAACTAACCACCTTCTTAACATCAATTACTTTAAGTCTGGTTTTCTGGCAAATCACAGCACTGAAACAGCTCTCATTAAAGTTTCCAATGACATACGCCTCAACACAGATTCAGGTAAAACATCAGTCCTAGTGCTACTGGACCTTAGTGCAGCATTTGACACTGTTGATCACAATATTTTACTACACAGACTAGAACACTGGGTTGGATTTACAGGCATAGTTATCAACTGGCTCAAATCATATCTACAATCTCTTTGTTGCCATCGGCAACTGTATCTCAACACCAACATCCTTGACCTGTGGTGTTCCCCAGGGTTCGATCTTGGGGCCACTATTATTCAACCTCTATATGCTTCCACTTGGACAAATCATCAAAAATAATTTGATTCCATATCAAAGCTATGCAGATGACACCCAAGTTTACTTTGCTCCGTCACCAAATATTTTGGTATTTTGCTATTTTCATAAGTGATCATTTGTAAATTTGTAAATAACATTGTAATCATTTGTAAAGCACTTTGGGTCAACCCTGTTGCGTACAATGTGCTATATAAATAAATTGACGTGACTTGACTTGACAAATGACTACTTGAATCTCTTTGTCAGTGTATTGACCAAATCAACAACTGGATGTCTCAAAATTGGTAAAAAGAAGGAAAGACTTCGGGTCGCCACTGCAGCTTCAGGTGACAAAACGCAGCAGCTAGGGTTCTCAAGAAAACTAAAAGAATTGACCACATTACTCCAATTCTTAAGTCCCTGCACTGGCTTCCAGTAAGTCCCAGAATTGACTTTAAAGCACTACTGCTTGTTTATAAACCGGTTAATGAAGCAGGACTTAAATACCTATCAGACATGCTTCAGCAGTACACACTTTCTCAACCTCTCAAATCTCAGGAGAAAAACCTGTTAGTAAAACCTGCTGCTTATAACTAAACATGGTGAAGCAGCTTTTAGCTGCTATGAGGTTCAGCTCTGGAACCAATTTTCGGATGACATCAAAAAGGCACCAACTGTAGCCAGTTTTAAATCTAGACCGAAGGCCTTCTGCTAACTGCACTGAGTTACACATTCTGAATCTGTCTTTAAATTAGTCTACCTTGTGTCTTTTATTTTGTCTTTTTAATTATTCTTTATTTTTAAATGATTTTACCTTGTGTGTTTTATGTTTTCTTTTTTATTATGAATACTTTTTCAACTATTCTTTGACTATTGCCCTTCTATGACTCGGTGATTTGCTGTTACTGTTTGCTTTTGTTTATATTGAATATGAGTATGAAATGCGCTATTTAAATAAACTTGACTTGACACGCACACACCATCACCAAGACCGTAGAGTACCTACACTGACAGGGGGTAAGAACGAATACACACACACACACACACACACACACACACACACACACACACACACACACACACACCGAATGAGTGAGAACACACTACCACTGACACTCTCACTCTTTCTAACACACACACACACACACTGTAGAGTACAGTTACATTCTATACATCATCACAAAAACGAATCTAGCTGCACTCTAAGGTGATGAGATGAGGTGGGGATGAGCGCAGGTGTTTGCCGTTAGTTCTGTTAATGCTCCAGGCAGTACAGAGGCAGCAGCACCTCAGAGCCTGTGCATGTGAATGGAGCTGAATGGAGCTCTGATGGATGCTAATATTATGATGCTAATCTGATGGATGCTAATGCTGCTGTAGCATGGCTCCTCACCATTTAACACCTTCACAAATCAATACACATCAACACCTCATCACCTCATCAAACAATCAAACCTCACCCACTAACCACTAACACTAACACTACAGCTGAAGAGGATGAGCTGCCTTTCTGCTCCATTTCCTCTTCATCTGTTTCACTCCTTCTGTCTCTTTCTTTCTCTCTCTCTCTCTCTCTCTCTCTCTCTCTCTCTCTCTCTCTTCTATTCCTCTCTCTCCTTATCCCCTACTAACCTCCTCCTTTATTTCCCTATTGTTCTCTCTCTCTCTCTCTCCCTCTTTACCTCACCTACTATCTCCCTACCTGTGTATCTGTCATCTCTCTCTCTCTCCCTCTCTCTCTCTCCACACTCCCTCTCTCTCTCTCTCTCTCTCTCTCTCTCTCCACTCTCTCTCTCTCTCTCTCTCTCTCTCTCTCTCTCTCTCTCTCTCTCCACTCTCTCTCTCTCTCTCTCTCTCTCTTCTCTCTCTTCTCTCTCTCTTCTCTCTCTCCCTCTTCTCTCTCCCTCCATCTCTGCTCAGGTGGTGCACAGGGACCTGAAGCCCAGCAACATCCTGTATGTGGACGAGTCGGGGAACCCCGAGTCTCTGCGCATCTGTGACTTCGGCTTCGCCAAGCAGCTACGGGCCGACAACGGCCTGCTCATGACGCCCTGCTATACCGCCAACTTTGTCGCACCAGAGGTCAGTGTGTGTGTGTGTGTGTGTGTGTGACAGTTTATGTGCCTGTGTCAGGGCACACATATCTGTGGCAGTGTGTGTGTGAGAGAGAGAGAGAGATATTGCAGGAACCTGATTACAGTTCACACATGAGCTCACTAATTGGGTCCCATTCAGTGTTGAGTTTACTCTGTAATTTGCACTTGTGATTAAGTGTGTGTGTGTGTGTGTGTGTGTGTGTGTGTGCAGGTTTTAAAGCGGCAGGGCTACGATGAGGGATGTGACGTCTGGAGTCTGGGAGTCCTGCTGTACACCATGATCGCTGGGTGAGGATTGGATTAACACACACACACACACACACCGTATTACAAACAGAACATTGAGCATGCATTTGTACACAGGGAAATGCTACACAGACTCACACACACTCTGGAACATGCTGGCCTCGCATCCACACACATATTTACCCTTTATACTTACCACAGCACACATATTTACCCTTTATACTTACCACAGCACACATATTTACCCTTTATACTTACCACAGCACACATATTTACCCTTTATACTTACCACAGCACACATATCCAGATAGACAAATATTCAAATGTAATGTTATATTTTTTCTCTCTCTCCCTCTCTCTCTCTCTCTCTCTCTCCCTCTCTCTCCATCTTTCTCTCTCTCTCTCCATCTCTCTCTCTCCCTCTCTCTCCATCTCTCTCCATCTTTCTCTCTCTATCTCTCTCTCTCCCTCTCTCTCTCTCCATCTCTCTCTCTCTCCCTCTATCTCTTCTCTTCCTCTCTCTCCTTATCCCCTACTAACCTCCTCCTTTATTTCCCTATTGTTCTCTCTCTCTCTCTCTCTCTCAGCTTCACTCCATTTGCTAATGGTCCAGAGGATTCTCCAGAGGATATCCTCAACAGGATCGGCAACGGCTCCTTCACTCTCACAGGAGGCAACTGGGACCACGTGTCTGAGGCCGCCAAGGTCAGATACAAATACATACATTATGTACACACACACACACACACACACACACACATACACCTAATCATGCACTTTCCCTCATATATCCTTATAAAACAACATTGACCATGTATGAAAAATCTAGGCATGGACGTACACACATACACATACACACACACACACACACACACACACAGATACACCTAATCATGCACTTTCCCTCATATATTCTTATAAAACAACATTGACCATGTATGAAAAATCTATGCATGGACGTACACACACACACACACACACACACACACACACACACACACACACAATGAGCCCCCTGCAGGGGGCTGCTGTGACACACATCGTGTCTCTCTTCAGGACCCAAAACTAGGCCGTGTGTAAAGTGTGTCATATGCCACCGCTCAAGGAGCTGAAAACCAGCGCTGCTACACTGAGCTTATTCTAGAGAAAGAGAAAGTGAAATATGTCAAGCCATTTGGGTTGTAATCTTGATTACGGCTTACAGCTCATGAAAACCAAAAATGAGTATCTCAAAATATTAGAATAAGGAGGTTATAATACAGAAATGTCGACCTTTTGAAAAGAAATGAACTAATCTGACTAATCTGAAATAGTTCATTTATATACTCACTACTTGTTTTGGCTGCTTTTGCACAAATTGCTGCATCAATGTGGTGTGCTATCTATCTATGGTGTCCAAGATGCTTAATGTGTTAGCATACTATATTAGCATACTGAATTAGCATGCCCATGTTCTTCTGTGCTGTCCCCTGCTGTAGGACCTGGTGTCCAAGATGCACCATGTGTTAGTCTACTATATTGGCATACTGAATTAGCATGCCCATGTTCTTCTGCGCTGTTCCCTGCTGTAGGACCTGGTGTTAGTATGTGTTAGCATATTATATTAGCATGTGTTAGCATACTGTGTTGGCCTATTGTATTAGCATACTGTATTAGCATGCCCATGTTCTCCTTTGCTGTCTCCTGCTGTAGGACCTGGTGCTAGTATGTGTTAGCATATTATATTAGCATGTGTTAGCATACTGTATTAACATGCCCATGTCCTGCTGTAGGACCTGGTGTCCAAGATGCTGCACGTGGACCCCCACCAGAGGCTCACGGCCATGCAGGTGCTGAAGCACCCCTGGATCGTGCAGCGCGACAAACTGCCCAACAGCCAGCTGCAGCACCAGGATGCCAAACTAGTCAAGGTGCCCCCATGTGCTATCATACTGTACTAAAAATGCAGTACACACACACACACACACACACACACACACACACACACACACACACACACACAAGGATATTATCATATAGGTAATGCTACAAATATGCCTACACATGCCAACATCTGACTCAGACCATACTGACTAACAGTACTAATAGTAATACTTGTTGCATTTGCATATGCAATAGCCTACACTGCAGGAACCATATGCTATAGCAAGATACTATACTACCTGTGTGTAGTGTGAATAAACTGTGCACTGATCCTGGACCTGCAACATGGTGATCTAGATGTCCATATTGTAGTGTATTGGCTTAGCCTGGCTAGCGCCACCACTTCTCAATGAGACGTGGTCTGGGAACCAAACGTTAATTTTCTCGTATTTGAAAAAAATGCCCAGATCCGTTTATTGGGTGCCACGGATGTCTATCAAATGCGTCTGTGCATAGCTCATCATCGTCTTGCTTTCCCCCTTGTTCTGTGATTGGTCCCCTATCTCAGGCGAAAATTTGCTCCATGGTCTCCAGGCTGCCTTAGCAGCGTGAATCAAATCGCGCGCAAGGCAGCATGGGAACACCCAGGCTAGTATTGGCTATTGCTACACCAGAACAGAAGATGCAGTGTGTCCCATTGTTATGCCAGTCTGTAAAGGGTGAACACCATAACGTGAACAACATTCTACACTCATTTTATTTCCATAATGAAGACACACGCAGGGGGGGTGCTGTGGCGCAGCAGGCTACAGTGCCCGGACCATATACGGGTCTGAGTGCCCACGGGGACCCAGGTTCGAATCTGACCTGCGGTCATTTCCCGATCCCACCTCATCTCTCTCTCCCAGTTGCTTCCTGTCAATTTCCACTTTCCTGTCCAAATAAAGGCAAAAAAGCCCAAAAATATATACTTAGACACACACGCAGCCCAGAAAAGAATATTATTCTGTCTGTAGAATGTTACGGCCAACTCGTTACCAGACCGAAACAGAAAGAGGGACACGGACAACAAGCTTCAACGCAAATAATAATTTATTGAATTAACGCAAAGCAACGTTACCAAATACAAGATATCTAGGGGAAAATGAATGGGAGAAGTGACGTGTGTGTGTGGATGCAATGTAGGTGCCAGTAGATTATGTGAGAGACTAAATGAGTAGACACAGAAAAGAGAGAAGTAGAGAAATCTAGAATAAGGGAGAGTGAAAAGTGCCAGTGCAAGAGAAAGTCAAAATAGGTGTCTGCATGAAAGAAGAAAAGGCCTAATGGGAAAGAGAGGACAGCCCCTAATATAGCAGCACCTGGTTACACCTCCCCAGGTGCAACCCCGCCCGTGCACTGACATGGGACGGCCTGAGGAGGGCACAGGGGGTCGTAACAAGAAACAAATTGTTCCAATGATGCTGATTGTACTTCCTTGCTGTTCCTGCAGGGGGCGATGGCAGCAACCTACTCAGCGCTGAAGAGCTCTCAGCCCCCACCTGAGCTGAAGCCCATCGAGTCGTCCTTCCTGGCACAGCGACGCGTCAAGAAGCTTCCCTCCACCTCTCTGTAGAGAAAGAGAGAGAGAAAGAGAGAGAGAGAGAAATAGAGAGAGACACGTGGACTTACTGCAATCACATACACACACAGACACACACATGTTCATGTACACTGAAACACATCGTATGAAAAACATGACTGAGGACGTGTCCTTCACAAAAAACATTACCAGCTGAAGCAAGGGGTACCACCCCCCTTTCTCCAAGACACCCCTGTTCCCGGTCATCAGTAGCCTAGTTGGGAGGGGGGGCTTCAGAAAATAGCCAAGGACTGGGTACTGGGGGGGGGGGGGGTTATTGATGCCGAATGTGTTGTGATGTGGTGGAAAGACGTGATTGGCTGTGATTTCCTGTTCTGTGCCTGACTGTGCATGCCGAGATGGAGCGATGATCCAACCCAACCCCAGACCACACAAGCAAGCACACTGTTATTATTCCTAGGTTTACCTTATTATTGTTATTGTTGTTATGATTATGAATGTGCTTGCTCAAGCACACAGCGTTCCAAAGTAATGCTGTATCTTAAAGAATGTCTGTTCATCTTCTCATTGGTCCCCTCGGCCATGTTCCCCTCAGTCACGCTAAGGTTGGATATCGTCTTTTTGCTTGTCCATCTGTAAATGTAGTCCTCCATTCCCTGTGCCCGTTCCTCCCCCGGCTCCGGTCACCTCACCCCTGACTCTGTCCGACTGGTTTCAAATTCCTTTGAATTGGCCTGTTTTCTGGAGATCCGATATCTCCGTCTCGTCATTTTCCCACTCCCCTCCCACCTCCCCTTATTCACACGGCCTCTCAGATCGAGATCCGCAAGGGTTCCGTCTGGTTCTAGGGTTCTAGGCGTCAGCTGAGCGGTTCTGTGAGCACTTGCCTCCGCTTCTTAGAGACTGTTGCACTGCACGGGTTTATGATGTGAACCTTGTAGACCACTGGAAGGGGAAGGGGGCACTTGGTTTCATATGGGGGGGGGGTGTTGACTGTTGAGAGATTTGGAGTGTGTTCTGCATGGTCTTGTCCAGCTTGCTTCGCCGCGTCGCTTTTCCAGGTCGGCGCTTTTTGCTTGCTGACCTTAATGGGCTTCGGGTTCGAAAAAATGCAAAGTGTCTCCTGATATTTTTTGTCCAAAAAAAGAGATTGAAATAAAGTCTGCCATATGGTTTCCAGTGGCATACATGTGGCATGTTATATATATATATATATATTTTGTATTCCAGATCTTGAATGTGTTGTTGTTGCTTGTTGTGTGTTGGTATTTGTTTATTTTGTCCTTATTTTGGTCAGAAGAGACCTTCAGAACTAGGAGGTATGATTGTACTGTACTGGAGACAATGTTGATGAATTTTTTTATGAATTTTATTTCCTCGTCAGTGTCGGGTCACCAAGTGATTGGCATTATCTGTTCAGTCCTTAGTGGACGCCGGTGACTCATCCTCTGACCAGAAATGCACCAAGATTTTCCAGCCGTTCCATCCCACTGATCTTCTCGTTCTCAATATAGTTGGATGGCAAAGCTGTTCCTCCGTTGCTTTATGGGTACACAGACGTTTAGAAGTTCTCCATATTTTAGTTTGAGACGAAGCCAGTGGCGCAGTATTCCTGTATCTGCGCCGTTAGAAGGATGAAGTAGGATTCTTTCCCATGAATATCATTAGCTTGTATTTCAGCTGCATTCAAAAGATATTATCTAGGCCCATTAAGGAGAATGCTTTAACTAATAGGACCCTTTAAAAAAGTTCTTGGAACCACCTTAATGGGTTCCCAGCACAAAGGACAAACCCACAGGAACCCAATGAAGTTCTAGACTAGAAAGATCTAAACAAAATATATTGACTATTCTTTTTATTCCCCACAGTATCCTGGCCACAGGGTACACAACTCTGGAGTATGAGCAGGAGGGCAGGGCAGGGGTATGGGCAGGAGGAGGGCAGGGGTATGGGCAGGAGGAGGGCAGAGGTATGGGCAGGAGGAGGGCATGAGTATGGGCAGGGGTATGAGCAGGAGGGCATGAGCGGGGTAGGGGTATGAGAACATCAGACTACCTGCCTCTCGTCCACCTGCTGGGACTAAGGATCTGTAGCTGCTGCTGCGATAAGCTGGACGCACGGTACAACACAGCTGCATGCTCCTCACTGCTGCAGTCCATATCTGTCTATATCCAGTACACTGAAGCAGTGAACCAAGGGTCGTTCACACACCAGAACTATAATGATAATGAAATACACAAGAACCAGAACTATAATGATGATGCCAGAACACACACAAGAACCAGAACTATAATGATGATGCCAGAAACCCACACACAAGAACCAGAACTATAATGCTAATGAAACACAAAAACCAGAACTATAATGATGATGCCAGAAACCCACACACAAGAACCAGAACTATAATGATAATGAAACACACACAAGAAACAAAACTATAATGATAGTGATAGTGATAGTGATAATGATGAGAGAATGGCCCTTTTGACCAACAGCACAACACACACACACACACACAGCTCCATGTTCTCCACTAGCACAGTCCAAGTCCAACACAGAATGTGTAGATCTACTGAAATGGGCATGACGCAGTGACCATATGCCTGCTGCTCTGAGATAGGATGAGGTTATAAGGGACTATGATGAAAGCGTAGTATCAAAGGAAGTGATTCATGTGTGATAAGGAAGTGTCTCGTTTTGATCTTGTCATTTCTTTGTTTGCTTTTCTGCTTCTTGAGGCTTTTGTTCCGGTGGTTTGTTGTTGGCTTGTCGCATTTTGTTTCGTCTGGTGATGAGTTTGCCCTCTGTATGACCTTGAAATGTGTTTGTTCTGTTTTCTTTCATCATTTCCTGTAACTTTTTTAAACCGATCTTTCGATACGTCGCTACGTTCCTCCGGATGAGCGCTACAGAAGAGATGGATGCACAGAGGAGGCTCCAGGACCGACTGGACTTTGGTGTTTCTTTTGTGTATGTGTGTGTGTGTGTGTGTGAGCCTGAGCTCTCCGTTTTCTTTACTGCCATGTAGCACATGGTATGCATTGTGCCTGGCCACTGGTAGAGGGATGGGAGGGGGGCTTTATGGTTTGGGAGGGGTGTATTGTTTTCTGTTTGTGTGTGTATGTGTGTGTGGATCTCTTCCCCTGTGCGGAATGAGAGGAGTGGAGGAGACCAAAATGAGATGCCTTTCTATTAAAAACAAAAACTCACCTTTCTCTGCTCTGATGCCTCCTGAGTCCAGTCTCTTACACCCCCACCCCTCTCCGATTCTCCTCAAATCCGTTACGAAAGACTCCTTTATCTAGAGGTATAACACAGCGTGTTCAAGAGCAGAGCATCTTTATCTAGAGGTATAACACAGCGTGTTCAAAAGCAGAGCATCTTTATCTAGAGGTAACAGCGTGTTCAAGAGCAGAGCATCTTTATCTAGAGGTAACAGCGTGTTCAAGAGCAGAGCATCTTTATCTAGAGGTATAACACAGCGTGTTCAAGAGCAGAGCAGCTTTATCTAGAGGTAACAGCGTGTTCAAGAGCAGAGCATCTTTATCTAGAGCAGGGGTGGGCAAACTGCGGCCCGCGGGCCGGATCCGGCCCGCCACGCACTTTCATCCGGCCTGCTGAGCATTTCATTTGGTTATCAGGCTGCTCGCTATTTTTTTTCCTGCGATAGAGACGACGTTGGTTAGCTTTACTGCAAACTGCTTTTCACTCTCCTTAGAGAACGTTTACAATGTCAATGTCAAAACATCATGTTAAATAGAGATGTTAAACTAAGTTAACTCTTAGGTATCTCCTTTGCAGCAGATCTAACGTGAACATGCGATCCATTTAATTGGGAACGCGTCTGCACTCGAGATCAGATCAGAGCCGCAGGTTCCAGCTGGCTTGTCATTGTTGATAATTGATATCTCCTTCTTATAAGAAACTTTTAAAAGGAAATCATGAAGGCAGTAGTTCCCACTATTGACCATTTAAAAAGTGTGAGAGGGCCATACCGTAGCAGGCAGAAGATCATTGAGAAATAAACGTGAATTAAAGCGACTGTCTTAAAGCAACAGTGCACAATTGATACATTTGTTAAACAGCATAAAATTAGCAGTATTTTTAAGCCATTAATATTTCCAAAGAAATACTTTTCATACTAAATTATAGGCTATAAAAATGTATTTTTTTATGTGTGTGTCGTGGGGGGGGGGGGGGGGGGTTGTTGTGCGGCCCGCAGGCCAATTTTCAAAACCCAGTGTGGCCCTTGAGCCAAAAAGTTTGCCCACCCCTGATCTAGAGGTAACAGCGTGTTCAAGAGCAGAGCATCTTTATCTAGAGGTAACAGTGTGTTCAAGAGCAGAGCATCTTTATCTAGAGGTATAACACAGCGTGTTCAAGAGCAGAGCATCTTTATCTAGAGGTATAACACAGCGTGTTCAAGAGCAGAGCATCTTTATCTAGAGGTAACAGCGTGTTCAAGAGCAGAGCAGCTTTATCTAGAGGTAAGAGCAGAGCAGCTTTATCTAGAGGTAACAGCGTGTTCAAGAGCAGAGCATCTTTATCTAGAGGTAACAGCGTGTTCAAGAGCATCTGCTCTTTACTCAGACTGCTCCTGCTGCTCCTGTTTTATTGATGACTTTCTTTCTGGTGCTGCTTTAGGCTGATGACATAACACACTGATGTCCTCTCCACACACACATTATGTGCCCTCCACACACACGTTATGTGCCCAGATGCGGCTGTGATGTTTCCACTTGTGTGGGTCAGGAACATCTCATGCCACCAGAGGCGCAACGTCACACCTGAGCATGTGAAGGTCGTCGAGCATCGTCACCAGGAGGATGTCTGAATGTCATGCCACTGCACTTGCCCAGGTGCTGTCTGTGAGAGAGGAGAGACGCTGTTGTGGAGTACAGCAGCTCTGTGAGAGAGGAGAGACGCTGTTGTGGAGCAGCTCTGTGAGAGAGGAGAGACGCTGTTGTGGAGCAGCTACAGAGACGCTGTTGTGGAGCAGCTACAGCGCTGCGCCAGTTTCCTCAGAGCAGATTGCTGCTGAGCGTGGCAGTATAAACATCAGTATTCTCATGCAGCATTGTAACAGTTTACCTGTCTTCACACACCTTGACGTGTGGGGGTCCGTTATGCAAGCGCAAGGCCAAGGTGTGTGTGTGTGTGTGTGTGTGTGTGTGTGTGTGTGTACAGCTGTATTACATTAAGATCACACACAGGGCGGCCCCATTAAAAGTGCCCATCAGAGAGAGAGAGAGAGAGAGAGAGAGAGGGAGAAAGAGAGAGAGAAGGAGGGAGAGAGAGAGAGGGAGAAAGAGAGAGAGGAGGGAGAGAGAGAGAGAGAGGGAGAGAGAGAGAGACATAACCCACTCTCTCCATGTCCACACACACACACACACATTTGCCTACCTTTACCTCACTGCAGTATTTTGTTACATAACCCACTCTCTCCATGTCCACACACACACACACACACACACACACTCCCTGCTCAGTGTTTGCGTTCACACCCTCCACTTTTATAAAACACACAGGACGCCCAGATGTGCCTGCTCTCGCTCGGCAGCTCATGCCCTCGAGCCCTCTCTACAGTACTTACATCACCACTCTACTCTACTCTTCTCTTCCATCTCTCTCTTTCCACCACTCTTCTTTTCCATCTCTCTCTCTGTCTTTCTACTACTCTCCCCTGTTCTCTCTCTCTCTTTTTACCACTCTTCTCTCCCCTGTTCTATCTCTCTCTTTTTACCACTCTTCTCTCCCCTGTTCTATCTCTCTCTTTTTACCACTCTTCTCTCCCCTGTTCTATCTCTCTCTTTTTACCACTCTTCTCTCCCCTGTTCTCTCTCTCTCTTTTTACCACTCTTCTCTCCCCTGTTCACCTCTCTTTTTACCACTCTTCTCTCCCCTGTTCTATCTCTCTCTTTTTACCACTCTTCTCTCCCCTGTTCTATCTCTCTCTTTTTACCACTCTTCTCTCCCCTGTTCTATCTCTCTCTTTTTACCACTCTTCTCTCCCCTGTTCTCTCTCTCTCTTTTTACCACTCTTCTCTCCCCTGTTCTATCTCTCTCTTTTTACCACTCTTCTCTCCCCTGTTCTCTCTCTCTCTTTTTACCACTCTTCTCTCCCCTGTTCTCTCTCTCTCTTTTTACCACTCTTCTCTCCCCTGTTCTCTCTCTCTTTTTACCACTCTTCTCTCCCCTGTTCTCTCTCAAGTTATACCTCAACTGTTGCTTCTCCCTCATTCCATCTCTTCTCTCCTTTCTTTCGACCCCTCTCTCTCTCTCTATCTGTCCATCTTTCCTCCACCCTTTCTCTCACTCATTCCATCTCTCTCATCTTCTCTCTCTCTGATTCTTGCCCTCCAGGTCTTTCATTCTCTATCTCACTCCCTGAGACACACACACACACACACACACATCTCTGCTGCATGTAAACAGATCTCTCTATCTCACTCCCTCACACACACACACACACACACACACACACACACACACACACACACACACATCTCTGCTGCATGTAAACAGATCTCTCTATCTCACTCCCTCACACACACACACACACACACATCTCTGCTGCATGTAAACAGATCTCTCTATCTCACTCCCTCTCTCTCACACACACACACACACACACACACACACATCTCTGCTGCATGTAAACAGCTCTTGGCTCAGAGCCACCACTGTGCAGCACTACTGATGCTGGGAAGTGCCCAGGGGAGAGGGGAGTGTATTGTGATGGTGCACAAAAGCAATTACTGCTCCCCACACCACCTCCATCACCCACACCACCCCCATCACCCACACCACCTCTATCACCCACACCACCTCAATCACCCACACCACCTCCATCACCCACACCACCTCCATCACCCAAACCACCTCCATCACAGTCCATCAAACACAGTTTCCACTTCTCCACCAGGCCACACAGCACACCCAGACAACTGACTAGGTACCCAGCAGCACACCCAGACTACTGACTAGGTACCCAGCACATCTAGACTACTGACTAGGTACCCAGCACATCTAGACTACTGACTAGGTACCCAGCACATCCAGACAACTGACTAGGTACCCAGCAGCACACCCAGACTACTGACTAGGTACCCAGCACATCTAGACTACTGACTAGGTACCCAGCAGCACACCCAGACAACTGACTAGGTACCCAGCAGCACACCCAGACTACTGACTAGGTACCCAGCAGCACACCCAGACTACTGACTAGGTACCCAGCACATCTAGACTACTGACTAAGTACCCAGCAGCACACCCAGACAACTGACTAGGTACCCAGCAGCACACCCAGACAACTGACTAGGTACCCAGCAGCACACCCAGACAACTGACTAGCAGGTACCCAGCAGCACACCCAGACTACTGACTAGGTACCCATCACATCTAGACTACTGACTAGGTACCCAGCAGCACACCCAGACAACTGACTAGCAGGTACCCAGCACATCCAGACCCAGACCACTGACTAGGTACCCAGCACACCTAGGCCACTGACTAGGTAACATTACTAGGTCCAGTCTATTTCACGTTTGAAGTACTTGGTTTAGTGACACACCTGGCTAAATTAATTCAGAGAAAACGGCGAACCTCATAGCAGAGGAGTCCTGTGGGTTCATTCTAGCGAAACCCTGGATGACCGAGAGGAGCAATATGCTGAATTTGCTAGACCAAAAGTGTATTGGGTTCAAAATCATGCACTTCGCCATATACAAACTATGAATTAAAATCATGCACTTCACCATATACAAACTATGAATTAAAATCATGGACTTGGCCATATACAGACTATGAATTTGATAATATATCATGGAGTTTGGTCATGGAGTTTGAGACTTTGGTCACAAGTCCAATTCCCTAACCAGTAGGCCACAGATGCCCCATCATGGTACAGACCGGAGTACATGCTAACCTGCATTACATCCTAGGGGAGCAGACTAACCATGCTAACCTGCATTACATCCTGGGGGAGCAGACTAACCATGCTAACCTGCATTACATCCTCAGGAAGCAGACTAACCATGCTAACCTGCATTATGCTAACCATGCTAACCTACATTACATCCTGGGGGAGCTGTGCTAACCTGCATTACATCCTGGGGGAGCAATGCTAACCTGCATTACATATTGGGGGAGCTATGCTAACCTGCATTACATCCAGGGGGAGCTATGCTAACCTGCATTACATCCTGGGGGAGCAATGTGAACCATGCTAACCTGCATAACATCCTGGGGGAGCTATGCTAACCGTGCTAACCTGTATTATATCCTGGGGGAGCTATGTTAACCATGCTAATCTGCACTATGCTAACCATGCTAACCTGCCTTACATCCTGGGGGAGCTATGCTAACCATGCTAACCTACATTATATCCTGGGGGAGCTATGTTAACCATGCTAACCTGTTACATTCTGGGGGAGCAATGCTAAAATGCATTACATCCTGGGGGAGCTATGCTAACCATGCTAACCTACATTACATCCTGGGGAGCTATGCTAACCATGCTAACCTGCATAACATCCTGGGGGAGCTATGTTAACCATGCTAACCTGCACTATGCTAACCATGCTAACCTGCATTACATCCTGGGGGAGCTGTGCTAACCATCCAAACCTGTGTTACAGATGACCTCTGCATTATGCCAACACCCCCCCTCCCCTTATTCCTGGAGTACTTTTCCACTGACTCATACAGCCCTGCATTACTACATTTCTCTTTTCACACACACACACACACACTTTGTTTTCTTTCCATTCTGTCTCCCTCACTCTGTCACACACACTCAGTTTGCCGTATAATTAGCAGACATACCCCCACAATGCAGTAAACTCGTTTCCTGGCTCGGCCAGTTGGCAGGCTGGCTCCAGCTATCGATCGCACGTCTACTGAAATGAGAATCATTAGCTGTTGCCTGGACAGGACCCTGAAAGCCACGGCCACTGGGCAGCCTGATCGAATTACCCAGAGTTCAACGCCAAAGATGGCTCACGTCTCGACGCAGCGCATAGAGTCTCCC
>NW_027468663.1:55016579-55046579 GCF_046254945.1 Alosa pseudoharengus | reverse complement strand
CCTTGCATAAGTCTGAATCTCTGATACACCTGTGTGAAACTCCTGTGCACAATTCTTCAATCAGCAATCATTCATTATGCATATGAGATGCCATGTCAGTTCATTATGCATATGAGATGCCATGTCTGTTCATTATGCATATGAGATGCCATGTCTGTTCTGTGTTGCTATTTGCAAGTAAGTATGGATGCACACTTAGACAAAGTACTGTATCGCTGTATCGCCTATTTGGTGAAGAAAACAGTACAAAAGGTGTACTGTAGGTCTGTTACGATGAAAAATGACAAGTTGTAGTTCAATGAAATTTGTCTTGCCTAGGTGTTTACTGTAGCTCTTACATGTTAACGACAGTTACATCTTGGGAGGAATGAATACATTATTTTTTATTCAGTAGGCCTACATTTTGTTTTTTCACAGTTTTTTCTGATACCAGAAAAATGAGAAAGAAATGGAACAGACATAGCTTTTGCATTTTGTTGTCCAGTGTGTAATGATTGATTGAAATCACACAGTGATTTGACGACAGGATGTGTTGTTTGAAGGCAAGATTTGCTTTTGCTGCATGTTTTAAGTGTTTTGAGAGAGTAACAGCCTTTTGCAAACAAAATGTGTCATTTTGGCCAGAGTGCTTTTGTTCAGACACGGGTATTAACTGTTTTGAGAATGTAATGTCACAGTTGACACAAGCATGAAAACGAACGAGAAAAACTGTAAAAAATGACAAGTTGTAGTTCAATGAAATGTGTCTTGTCTAGGTGCTCACTGTAGCTCTTACATGTCTTGGGAGGAATGAATACAAACATGAAGGCTGAAACTCCTCCAAACAGTGTTTTGCATTTTGTTGGGCAGTGTGCAATGACTGATTGAAAGCGAACAGTGATTTGACTACAAGTTGTGTTTTTTTGATGGCAAAATCTGCTTTTGCTATGTGTTTCAACTGTTTTGAGAGTGTTAGAGTATTTTGCAGGCAAAATGTGTCACTTTGACAGAGTTGACTGCTGCATCAAAGCAATCAAGAAAAACTAATTGTTTTGACAAAGTGATGTCAGAGTTGACGCAAGCATTAAAGCGATCGAGAAAAAATAGAGTTAGAGAGAGCAATAGACACGGGATATGGGCCAGTACAATACAAAACAGTAGGAGAGTGTGTGTGTGTGTGTGTGTGTGTGTGTGTGTGTGTGTGTGTGTGTGTGTGTGTGAGAGAGTGACAGGAATGTTTGTGTGAGAAAGAGAGAGAGCAATAAAGAGTGTGTGTGTGAGAGAGTGATAGAGAGAGTGTGTGTGTGAGAGAGAAAGAGAGCGATAAAGAGTGTGTGTGTGAGAGAGAGAGAAAGAAAGCTACAGTGTGTGTATGAGAGAGAGTGATAGAGAGTATGTGTATGTGAGAGAAAGAGAGAGCATAGAGAGAGTGTGTGTGAGAGAGAAAGAGAGCAATAGAATGTGTGTGTGTGAGAGAGAGAGAGAGTGTGTAAGAGAGAAAGAGAGCAATATAATGTGTGTGTGTGTGAGAGAGATAGTGTGTGTGTGTAAGAGAGAAAGAGAGAGCATAGAGAGTGTGTGTGTGAGAGAGAAAGAGAGCAATAGAATGTGTGTGTGTGTGAGAGAGAAACTAAATCTGTTTAGCATCCTTCCTCCCACTAACCATCTGATGTCAGAGCTGCGTTGCCATGGGCAACCTGTTTGGGAGGGAGCAGGGTAAGCTGTGTGTGTGTGAGAGAGAGAGAGAGAGAGAGAGAGAGAGAGAGAGAGAAAGGGAGGAGACAGGGAGAGGGAGTTGACAGGGAGCGAACAAGGGAACAAAATCACACCGATGCAGAGAGAGTGCACACAGACGAGCAGAGGAGAGGAGGAAGCGAGGGATTTCTGTGGTCTTCCGCGTCCTCTGTGCGTGTTGTGTAAGCGCAGCCTGAGCGGTACGCACGGCTCCGGCAGGAGGGCGGTGGCATAGCAGGCGGTCAGCCAATCAGCCGGCGGTGCAGTCATGCGCCAGACAGCCAATGGCGTGGCAGGAGGGCTGCTGCTCGTGAGGCAGGCTCTCACGATCTCTTATTAATGAATGGAGGAGCTCGCGGACAACACACGCCTGGGCTATCATCATCAGCAGCGCTCTCTCACACGCTGAGAGAGGAGGAGAGGAGAGAGAGAGAGGGGGAGAGAGAGAAGGAGAAGAGCAGAGAGGAGCAGAGAGGAGCAGAGAGGAGTAGAGAGGAGCAGAGAGGAGCGAAGAGGAGAGGAGCAGCAGCAGCATGATGAAGGGACATGAGAGGAAGGGTGAGCAGACCAGAGCTGACCGTAGCAATCCAAATGCAGAGACCGAACCAGCTGTCCAGAACCTGGAGAGTGACCAAAACCTGGAGAGTGACCAGAACCTGGAGAGTGACCAGAACCAGAACCTGGAGAGTGATCAGAACCTGGAACAGAACCTGGAGCAGAACCAAGATCAGCCGGACCCAGAGCCCCATGGAGTGTGTTGGTCCAGCAGCCTGGCCGTGCCCCGTGCCACCACCCCGACGCGTCGCTCCGTCTCCCTGGGCGATTTCAAGCGCCTGGGCCCGGCGGCGTCCGGCTCCGAGCCGCCCTCGACCTCCACCACGGCGCCCTCGTCCAAGCTGGTGACGCCCAGCTGCAGCATGGAGTTCCAGGCGGCCCGCCGTCGCCTCCTGGAGGTGGAGGAGCGGCAGCGCGTGATCCGGGAGATGGAGCGGCGGCTGGAGGAGCTGCGGGAGGTGTTCGTGCAGCAGGAGCAGGAGGCCGTGGTGCACGGGGAGCTGGTGGGACGCATCTCCAGCGCCGCCCAGCAGGGGGAGCTCTACGCCGCCGAGAACACCCAGCGGCTGAAGAAGGGCCTGCGCTTCAAGCGCCACCGGCCCACCATCGTCTTCTCCTCCATGCTCGGACTCCGCACCTGCCTGCCCTGGCCCGTCAAGCTCAAGTAGTCGGACGAGCGCACCCTCCTCTTCCTCCTACCTCATCCTTCCTCCTCTTCCTCCTCCTCCTACCTCATCCTCCTCATTCCACAAACCCTCCCCCATCCCTCTTTAGCAGCCCACCTCAGCTACACATGAAGGTCGCTCTCCATGCTGGTTTGGCAGAACTCGTTTCTCTATTTATTTATTTATTTATTTATTTATTTATTTATTTATTTCCTCCTGAGAACTTCAAAGAGCCGCCCACACACACTCGCCTGTCGTTGGTGAGCTGGTAGTCTGCTAAACCATGCTGTGTGTGTGTGTGTGTGTGTGTGTGTGTGTGTGTGTGTGTGTGTGTGTGTGTGTGTGTGTGTGTGTGAGCTGGTAGTCTGCTAAACCATTCTTCTGCCTCACGGCCTGTCTCTTGCTGACCTGACTACAGAGAGACGCTTTCTGCTGCCGGCCTGTCTCTTGCTGACCTGTCTACAGAGAGGCGCTTTCCTGTCTCTTGCTGACCTGACTACAGAGAGACGCTTTCTGCTGCCGCTGTGCTGCATCAGTGAGCTGAGCTCTCCCCCCACAGGCCCCTGTGCTTATTTGTGCAGCTTTGTTTTCTGCTGATTGGAAGTACAGCTTCTAGACAGCAGTTTGGGCTCTGGGCCAGATCAGCACCAGAAGTGGCCCAGAACTGGCTTCTGTCTGGGGAAGAGCGCTGGACTCTCAGGGGGCCACTACTCAGGCCCAAGCGCAGGGGCTGGAGACCGGTCGTCCAGCTGGGGAGAATTACGGCAACAACACCCTCCTCTACCACGCACCACGCACGCTACCTACGCTTGTGAGTTATGCAACGATATGAGTGTGTTACTCCTGAGTGAGACGCAGAGGGGAGAGAAGAGGAGGAGAGGAGGAGAGGAGAGGAGGAGAGTGCAGGATGAAGGGAAAAGCGCTCTTCTCCTTGTGAGATTCTCTCTGCTGCAGTCTCTCAACACAGAACACACAGAGGGAGAGAAGTCACTCGGACTGGTTCTGACTGGTTCTGTTTTCTATGAATATAAAGCTGCACAGTGTAGGAACTGGGCATATTTCTGGGTTAATTTATGTTATTAGACTCGGCCTCTGTGATATGTTGATGCTGATGCACAGGGTGCATGAGCTGCGTTTCTTTTCCACGTTACTAGAGCCAGCTTCTCTGGTGACGGGACAACATGCTATCAGCAGACAGAGGAGGCAGGTGTGATGCATGATGGGACGCAGATGTATGATGGGATAGTTCGACACGAGGAGTGAGGAGCGAAAGAGTCAAGATGACGTGTCTCAGGCATCCCAGCATGCCTCACTCCAGTGGCGTTCTCGTCTCCCGAGGGACAGACAGGAGAGGAGAGGGTGTCCGTTCGCCTGTCACCGCCTGACCTTGCCGTGGCCTGCCAACACTGACCCCTGACCTCGCTGTCACTCCGTCCCTCAGAATGTATTCAACAACAACAACAACATCTACAGGCACTAAAAACATCTGTGTCCTGGATGACTTGAGGACCTCTCGCCATGCACAAAGATGGTGGATTCTTTTTAAACTTGAGCTTTTAACATACTTACTTGTGTACAAAAGGCCTTTTTATGAACAATGTGACAGGACCTGTACAGTTTAGAACTTGCTTTTAAGCTTTTCTAGCATCGCAGCTGCTATCTAATTAACCCCTACATCAAAGGCAGTGGTAGACGTGGCAATACTAAACCTTTAAGGAAAGGGTTGTACACATCTTACAAAGATCTTATTCAGTGGCTAAGGACCTAAGGTTATCAAAGGTCTTAAATGGTGGCTAAGGTTATCATAAGGTCTCATAAAGGATTTAGGAAGTAGAGAAGGTTTTTAATGACTGAAGCACTTCATCTCGGTCAATTATGTGGCCTCTGAGGTGACAAACAATCACAGCTGTGTTGTGCTAATTGTCAGTGTGTTTGTGTGTGTGTGTGTGTGTGTGTGTGTGTTGCTCATTGCTGGCAGAATGAGTAGCTGCTGGTGCACAATGCTGGGGGTATGAGAGGGCAAACGCTAGTTTTCCGTCAGCGTTTTTTGAACAAGATGCTCTCGTTATCTCCTCCACGCGGCGTCTCGCTCCAGGTGGCCTAGTTCCACATTTAGGCCTTGATGAGCAGACAGCCACTTGGCCTCCTTTTCTCTTCCCGTTTCTCGCACCCGGTCTTTGTTTGAACGAAGCAGCTAGTGCTCCCGCGCGTTGGCGCAGGCAATGCACTTGAGAGATCTATTTTGGGCAAACGCATGATCTTGGAGTGGAGTGGGGTGGGGTGCGGTGGGCGTGTGTTTGCTGTGCAGTTTAGATAAAGAATGCTAGAGAAGACAACAGCGCACTGGGCGGACTAGACTAAATTAGCTAAGACTATTTCTTTATCTTCATCATGCAGTTTTGTTCCCCCTCCCCTCCTCCGAATGTATTGTTTTCATTATTCATTTCAGTGTCAATTTAGGGATAGTCTACTATTTCTGTGGAGTTGAGACGGTGTGCAATACCTCTAAAATGTGCATTGACTCACTATTGAATAATTTAATAGATAGTCCACAATTGCCCCAGAATGTTCAGTGCTCCTTTCTCCATACCAAGGACCACTACACGACACTGAAATGACAAATCAGTGCGTTTCGGTAGTACTTGGGATGCTTTTATGATGGAGCATCACGTGTCACTCGAGTTGTGCATTTGCACAAGTGATGTAGGTTCGCTTTGTTACTTTACAACGAACAACATAACAACTATTTATAAATCAGCGCTTTTTACAGTAGATGATGTCCGCGGTTGGCTGCTTTAAAATTTAGAGCAACCACGTCTGCCTTTCCGTGTCGGTCTGCCAACGGTTTGGTCATAGAGCTTGAAATAGTCATGAGCGATGTCTTTGTTTAGAGCCATGCAGTGAAATATTATCATTTGATGCATCGCTGGATTCACCGTCAGCACCATCGGTGCCCGGTGTGTTCTTGTTTTTAGAACTCGTGAGGTGGGTGCGTAGACTGCAGTACCTGCGTCAAGCAAATTCAGTGGCCGAAGCAAAGTGCGTAACGCTGCTGTTGACGCCGTCATGTCACGCATACAAGAATCGCCGAAGTCCTGCCGTAATGTTTCGTTTTGTAGAAATGTATATCATTCTGTCGCTCTTTTTTATCACAAGGGCTACGTTTAAATCATTAAATGAAAGCGCGTAATTCAGTTCGCTGATGTTGATGGTGTCATTGCGTTTCGGGATTTGGCATCTCCATCCATGCGGATGATCGTTGTAAGATGGCTTTTGTCTACGCGCTTACATATCAAATGCAAACCAAACTCAATCGTAGTGCGCTTGGAACTGGCGAGTGTTCATGAAACAACAGCTAGGAACAGCTGCCGCGCAAAAGTCTGTAGGCTTCAGTAGGGGGTTGCCGTCATACATAACATGCCTTATCCGACGTGTATAGAGTCTGTAGTTATTGTATATATTGCGAGCTCAGCCTGATGCCGGCTGAATCACTTTTGATCCCATGCACACATTGTTTTGCACTGTATATTTAAAGAGTTTTGTTATGAAGAAAAAAAGCTTTCCCAAAGAACTCTTGGCCCACTAGCTGAATGAATGTATGGCACAAATATGCTTTTGATTGAAATGTCCTATCCTTGCTGTGTGTGTGTGTGTGTGTGTGTGTGTGTGTGTTATTTGTACCTTTAGAAGGTGCTGCCCAGATAGCAGTAGTGAGAACACAGATTAGACCTGAAACACAAAATAAACACTAATCAACTCAACAACACATTATCCAAGCTGTCACCTGCATCTATACCTTTAATACTCAATTTTCCTTTTTAAAAAGTTGATTTGTTTTCTTTAGATCTTTAGATTTATATGTAGTTGAATCATTTGGACTTTGGATGCACTAGTAGACAATAAGAGCACATTGTGAACTGGCTATTAGCTTATAGGTAACCTTTATTCATAGCCTTCTCAGTGAATGTACTACAAATATTTTTATTTTATGTTTTGTTTTGTTTCTACTTAATATTTATTGTTACATAAGTAAGAGGTTTTAATTCTGATCTTTCTTGGTGTTCCAACTTAAAGCATGACGCAAGCTAATGTTTATCTTATACTTGATGGGTCTACTCTGTATATTTTGCTGTTGGCTTTGAACAACGACACTGAAACTGAACTTCTGGCTGGGACTAGACGGATGTTGCTTGTAATGTATCCTTAGAGTAGGGCACAAACAATACTACCATGCTAAACAGAGTGGTCTCCACAGTTCAACAGTTCCATATGAGTGCAGTCTAATCTTCAGCTGCCCCTGAGGGGCCAGGCCTGGCCAAACTCAACATGGAGGCTGGACGACTATTTTAAACACACTCTGCTGCTCAGCGAAATGCAGTTTACAGGAGAAAACACATTTTGTGCTTTGGAATACTAGGTCTGCATTAGAACGATGTAGATTGATTAATAGGTCTAAGTGCAGGGCCGTACTAGAGCAGTACTCTGTTATTGATTAATAGGTCTAAAGTGCAGGGCAGTACTCTGGGTACCCATTCTGAGAGATGCTGAAAGGAGATGATATTGCTATGTGATGGAATAACTCACTAAAAAAAATATTAGTCCATGCAATTACAGGACAGGGTTTGTGTAGTTTGTGTAAAGGGTACTTCATACAAAACACATTAGAGATCATCCTTATGACTAGTCTAGAGAATCATAACACATCTCTAAGCTGGAGATTATCTTTACGTACAGACTAAAGTCCAGTCTAGAGAATCATAACGCATCTCCATGCTGGTGATCACCCCTGTGGGACACACACACACACTCCACCATTTAAATGGCTTTGCTGAGGAGCAGTGCGTTCTCACTTTACGCAAACTGCCTCAGCACATCTTTAATGGAGTGTGTGTGTGTGTGTGTGAGAGAGAGAGAGAGATGCATTGAGACTCCAAGCACTGGGGCACAGGCATCAGATAGAGCTTGATATTTATCAGGGTTTTTAATGACACTCAGCAGAGGCTTTTAGTGGCACTCAGCTTTCTCTCTAGAGGGGATCAGCAGCATGGTGTGGTCAGTGAGGAGGAGACAGGACCAAGCATGGCCCAGTGGGGCGGTCAGGGTGTTTCTTGGTGTTTTATGCCCGCAACGTTGTCTTCAAGGCAGCTCTGCCTGGAAGGCACTAGGGTTAGGCATGGGTTAAGGTTAGGGTTAGGGTTGGTGTTAGGTTTAGGATTAGGTGCCTTGAAGTCAGCGGTGGTAGCGCTGCCTGGAAGACGACGTTGGGGGCATAAAACACCATCGAGCGGTTAGTGCAGGGTCATAAATCCTACAGGGAGGAAACTCAGCCTTTGTGTCAGCGGGAGCATTCAGGGCAGCAGAATGGTGCTCACGTCACCCTGGCCAACGCTGCCTAGTGCAGGAGTCAGAGGACCTCATCATTACTTTCTAACAGCAGGATCTGACCGCAGCACATTTAGCAGGCTGTTTCATTGTCATAGGTTCTGCTTGTGTTCTTTGACAGTTATTTCTGACAGAATGTACTGTATGTATGTATGTATGTATGTACTTATGTGTGTGTGTGTGTGTGAGTGTGTGTGTATGTATGTATTGTATGTATGTATGTATGTACATGTGTGTGTGTGTGTGTGAGTATGTATGTATGCAAATATAGCGGATGAATGTGATGTAATATGTACCATGTCCCACTGTATGAATGTACACGAGGAACCAGAGTTTCACAATAAACCTTATTTGACTATGAAAACAAAATGTCTTCCTGAATGGCTTTCATGTTAAATACTTCCCACTGTGGTCGTATCATAATACTGTAGGAGCACCAGTAAGCTATGCCACAAGCATTAATGGAACCCAAGTGGGCATTACTTTGGTTTGAGATATTCATTAAAGTTTGTGCCATAAAATATACCAGTCTATAGAACAACATATTAAAGCTATACTGGATGCCAACATTTTCTTCAACATTTATCATGCTTTTAGAATTACTTTAAAAACTTAAACTGTTCACCATGTTGTTAGTCGCTTTGGTTAAAAATGCGTCAGCCAAATGTAATGCAATGTAATGTAATCTGCCGTCCGTCCATACTGAACAGCCAGTGTGGAGTGTGTATTAATAATAATACACAAATGAGCAGAGATCCTCTGGGACACCACAACACAGAATCCCTCCAGCCGCGCTGCTCTACGATCTCTCTGGGTGTCAGTACTGGCAGCAGTAATAAGCAGAGATACGTTATGACATCACTGCATTACACAGCAACAGGGCTTCAGCGTAATTCTCAGAATGACCCCTCCCGGGCATAAGCATGTCCATGTTACGTTGCATTACTGAAACGCCTCTCATGGGCCACGGTCTGTTCGGACAGTGAGAGCATTCAGCAGACTCAGCTACACACACACACAGACACACACACACACACACACACAGACACACACACACACTCGTGCTGCGTCCAGGCTCTCAGCTGAACGGGACCGTGCCCTACTTTCACTCGGAGTCGTGCGCTGACCTGCCGTCCCCCCCACCCCCCCCCCTCTGCCAGCGGTCCGGGCCAGTGATGTAACACCGGTCACTTACACAACAGCATCTGCTGGAGTCAGTGCCGGCCAGGCCCAATCGGTGGCCCATCAGGCCCGTCCCCATGGTAATGCGGTCGCTAGGGAGACGGACTGGCTGCTGTGAAAAGGTACACATGTCATAGAAACACTAATCCATCCATCAACCCCATGGGACGGCTCCAGCATTAATCCTGGGATTTGCGTGCGGTTTGCTAAAGAACTGTAAGTATGGATGATGGGCTCTCTTATGAAAGAGGAAAAGGCACTTGACTGGTAATGTAGTAACACTTGCTCTAAAAGCAGCTTACTTCAAATGAAGAGCATCATCTCTATATTATGCAGTATAAAGCACTGGAGTGGGAGAGGGAAAACGATCAGACACAAAACATGATGTGGTCAAACAAAAACACACTTAACAGGCCTCTGAGCTGCTGCTGGTCTGATGGCCTTGTGTCTGCAATACTGGAGTACGTAACCTGCTGTTCGCCTGCTGGTCTGATGGCCTTGTGTCTGCAATACTGGAGTACGTAAACTGCTGTTCGCCTGCTGGTCTGATGGCCTTGTGTCTGCAATACTGGAGTACATAACCTGCTGTTCGCCTGCTGGTCTGATGGCCTTGTGTCTGCCATACTGGAGTACGTAACCTGGTGTTCGCCTGCTGGTCTGATGGCCTTGTGTCTGCAATACTGGAGTACGTAACCTGGTGTTCGCCTGCTGGTTGATATTTGAACTCTAATCATCCCATCCCAACACATAGCGTATTACACATTTTTAATGAACTCACATGAACGCAGGTAAAGTCCTGGACATGGTACAGAGGCAGTATGAACATGCATAAACATATACACAGACCCCTGTCAAAAGGACAGGAGGATACAGCTATAGGGTGATATGACAACAGTTGATATGGCAACACAGTTATTGGTAGTACAGGGGCGCTCCTAGCGTAGCGGCAACACAGTTATTGCTAATACAGGGGCGCTCCTAGCGTAGCGGCAACACAGTTATTGCTAATACAGGGGCGCACCTAGCGTAGCGGCAACACAGTTATTGGTAGTACAGGGGCGCTCCTAGCATAGCGGCAACACAGTTATTGCTAATACAGGGGCGCTCCTAGCGTAGCGGCAACACAGTTATTGCTAATACAGGGGCGCTCCTAGCGTAGCGGCAACACAGTTATTGGTAGTACAGGGGCGCTCCTAGCATAGCGGCAACACAGTTATTGCTAATACAGGGGCGCTCCTAGCATAGCGGCAACACAGTTATTGCTAATACAGGGGCGCTCCTAGCATAGCGGCAACACAGTTATTGGTAGTACAGGGGCGCTCCTAGCGTAGCGGCAACACAGTTATTGGTAGTACAGGGGCGCTCCTAGCGTAGCGGCAACACAGTTATTGCTAATACAGGGGCGCTCCTAGCGTAGCGGCAACACAGTTATTGGTAGTACAGGGGCGCTCCTAGCATAGCGGCAACACAGTTATTGGTAGTACAGGGGCGCTCCTAGCGTAGCGCCGTTCCCAGACCAGGGACGTGGACACTCAGACAGACCCTCCCTGCTCCATTCCAGCAGTCTCAGGGAAGTCGCTATCGCGTTGAGACATCAGACAGTCCAGACCGTCCAGAGCTCAGCGCATGCGCGTCTCTCAGCGTTAATTATTCAGGCCATGACGGACACACTGGGCCCCCACTGAGTGTGTACACTCAGACCCCCCCCCCCCCCCCCAACAAAAACCCCACTGCAAGCAAAATACAGCGTTTAATAGCTACGTGGATGTTTGCGCTTTATGATGAAAAGACGAGATAATTAGTACTAGTGTGTGTAGAAACACCTCCCTGCCTCTGAAAGTGAATGGTGCTAAACTTGTTGTAGACGCCATGCAGAGGGCCAACATTCTAGTAAAATTATTCCCAGCATGGCTCAGCTGCACACCGCCACTTCAGGGGAAAGGGTACAAAAACAAAGTGTTCCAGTTATGGACGGAAGGGAACTGGACTCACTAGTGAGGAGAGGGAATTAAACTAGCCCAAAGCTGGCGACTCCCTCCTGAGGAGAGGGAATTAAACTAGCCCAAAGCTGACGTCCGTCTATCGTCCATCTCCTCCCATCAGCGGCCATGCAGCTGTGTTAGAGAGGATGAGATAAGGGAGACTCAAGAGAGGCTACGCTAAAAACATCACATCGAGTAAATGAGAACAATAATTATGTTTTCCCTCTCACTGTGCCAAATATACACATATATACACATGGGTCAGTCCAGGGCGTATTCCACTTGGTCAGACAGGAGCCCAGCGAGTGATCCTGGATATCTGCTGTTGAATTTGGGAGTCAGTTTTGGGTTTGTGGGTGCAATGCAGATTAATGTTGTACTCCACACAGGTGTAGCCAGTTGAAATGGTGGTGGTGGTGTTGACGGAGCTCTTAGATGGAGAAGGACAGGCACACAGCAGAATGCCAGCATGCTCTTCATGGAGCAATACATTATACAGATGCAATAGACGCAATGCAAGTCGTGCACCTGTCTGTGTCTCAGGGTGACCACTAGAGGGCCACACACACACACGCACATTCATGACACACACACACACGCACAAAGAGACACTCACACACATTCATGACACACACACACACACATTCCTGACACACACACACACACACACACACACACACACATTCCTGATACACACACACATTCATGACACACACACACACACTGAGCAAACTGGTTCATAGTCTTGTGTTGATGACGTGTAGTCTGGCGAGGCCGCTCCTGTCCTGGTCTGATCATACGTCTGGCTGGACTACAAGTGCTGCTGTGTCTAAGAGTGGTGGGGAGAAGCACTTTGAGGGACTGAGCTTTCCAGCCATCCTCTCTTCAGTGACCACAGCAGTGTCCTACAGGGCAAATGTAGCGTAGCTGCTAATGTAGCTTAGCTGCTAATGTAGCGTAGCTGCTGGTCCAAAAACAATCCCTCCATCCATCCATCCATCCGTCCATCAGTCCATCCATAACGGATTCAAAGAGTCGCAAAAATGTGGTTCAATCAGTATGAGTTTTGGACATAAGTGACTTTACAAATGTTCTTCTCTCTGATTGGTGCAGCGGGTGGCTGCATCCCAAAGAGACGGTAGCTTATTGGTCCTTCAGGAGTCCCTGGTGGACCACTCCCCCAGCTTGTGCACGTAGTTGACGGGAAATATTCCACTTCTCGATGCATCTCCATCAATGTGGCCAACCTGCAAAAGATTCCGCTCACAGTAAACACCCTTTCATCACATGAGGAGGAGATCTGTCTCTCTCTGTCTACAAGAACACAGAGCCTAACTAAGTTTAATAGGGACACCCTTATGAACCATATACATATATGCTCCCATTTTACACTGAATGTAAATAAGACAGACATATTACTATTACTAACATACTGCTACAGATAACATACTGTTTCAGCTGGTGTCAACATGTAACACCATGTAAAGCGCTACGGAGCCGGCTACTTTTGTACATGCTATAACACTTACAGTGTGCTCATGCAGCAATCTGAAAAGCACTCCATAGCACTTTATAATTCAGTATGACATTCACTTGCTGCATGAAAACAAACGAACCCTGGAGGTCTTCGGCGAGGATCACATCAGTCAGCGGCAAGCGGCAGCGGCAAACGTAACGCAACGCTCAGACCATAATACGTTTTATCTCATCCTAAGCAACACAAACGGTTTGTCAATTGAATACGCTGGCGTTGCGCTTTGAAAGTTGAACCAAGTTCAACGCTCAGTTGGTTCAACGCTAACTTACGCCAGCGTTGCCACCGTTCAGCTGCCGAACCATAGAGAACAATAGGAAACCTGCCGCTTGCCGCTGGCTAATGTGATCCCCGCCTTAGTGTTGTGGTTTGGCCAGGGGTCTAGCTGATGGAGGTCTCAGTGTTGTGGTTTGGCCAGGGGTCTAGCTGATGGAGGTCTCAGTGTTGTGGTTTGGCCAGGGGTCTAGCTGACGGAGGCTGAGGCGCCGAGAGACAGGAAATGGAACTCACCCACCAGTGGGGGTCATCGGTTGCTGTGACGATGATGACCTCATCCTTGAAGAAGGCCAGCTGGTCAGAGCTGACCGCCCTGCAGTCCACCAGGGCCCTCACCTTCTTCAGCCGTGGCTTTATCTGGGACACCTGACACACACACACACACACACACACAGGCCTTACATGTAAAAAAGGCTAAAAGCCCACATGAGGTTGGACAGAGCTGGTTTTAGGACGTAGGGAGATGGACGGGTCTGACTTCCTACACGGTGTTCATTCATGTGTTCCGAATTCACTGATTCCTTTTCCTGTAATAGATTTTGCTGATTCATCTTGCTGTGCTCATTTGCGCTTAGTCATGCAAAGCAACACCAAGCTGCAGACACAGATAGAGAGAGCTGTTCTCTATGTCCTTTTGTACCCGCCAGCTTACATAACACAGTATAAGTATATACTGTAAGTATAAGTATATATACTCTTTTGATCCTGTGAGGGAAATTTGGTCTCTGCTTTTATCCCAATCCGTGAATTAGTGAAACACACTCAGCACACAGTGAACACACAGTGAGGTGAAGCACACACTAATCCCGGAGCAGTGAGCTGCCTGCTACAACAGCGGCGCTCGGGGAGCAGTGAGGGGTTAGGTGCCTTGCTCAAGGGCACTTCAGCCGTGCCTACTGGTCGGGGTTTGAACCGGCAACCCTCCAGTTACAAGTCCGTAGCGCTAAACAGTAGGCCACAGCTGCCCCCAAACCACTGGTGTATTAACACTTAGTCACTGAAAAAGTTGATATAAATATAAGTCTTCCCTTGGACTCCTCTACAGACAGATAGTTTTAGAGTCATGTTTGTGTACATGTCCCTCATATCAGGCTCATCTAGTCAGACACTGCTGCTGAGTCATGGTTGTGTACATGCGCCTAGCAGTGGGATATAGGGCTCATCTAGTCAGACACTGCTGCTGAGTCATGGTTGTGTACATGTGCCTAGCAGTGGGATATAGGGCTCATCGCTGCTGCTGAGTCATGGTTGGTGCATGTGTGTACCATGGCGTTCCTGCGCGTGCGTGGCGGGGGGGGCAGGCATATGGGTGCAGTGGCGGGCGCCGTGGCGGTGGGCGTGGGGGTGGGCGTGGGGGTGCCGGGCTGGACGCTAGTCACCAGGCTGCAGTAGAGCTCCTCCTGGCTGCCCGCACAGCTGACCACGCCGCCCTTCCCCTGACCCCCGCTACTCGTCCGCCGATACGACGTGGTCTTCTCGGAGCTGAGGGAAGAGGACAGAGGTCAGAGGTCATCTTTAACACCATGACGTTATGACATTTGAGATGTGGAGCACACCCTGTTATTAACCCTGTTATTAGCCCTGTTATTAGCCCTGTTATTAGCCCTGTTATTAACCCTGTTATTAACTTGTGCCTGTATTGTTAAAATCAACGTTGATAAAATACAGTATATAAGCATGAGCTCAAAGAATAATGACCACTATTCCAAACATTCTACATTCTTCTAGATTGTTTAGAACATTATAAAAAAAGTGTAATGTCTGTAAATGAATGTTTATTAAACATAACACTTAATAAAAAAGTGTAATGTCTGTAAATGAATGTTTAATAAACATTGTAACACTTAATAAAAAAGTGTAATGTCTGTAAATGAATGTTTATTAAACATAACACTTAATAAAAAAGTGTAATGTCTGTAAATGAATGTTTATTAAACGTAACACTTAATAGTTGCCAGATTTGAACACAGTCCATCTGCCCATATATCAATACTTATCAAATTCCCCACAGGCTCCACATCTGGCTGATGATGTGTGTGAGTGAGAGAGATATATCTCTGTCCAGCATGGGGCAGCAGCACACAAGCTTAAGAAGGAGCGGAGTAGTGTGTGTGTGAGTGTAGGAGATATATCTCTGTCCAGCAGGGGGCAGCAGCACACGAGCGGAGTAGTGCTGCTGACATTATAATGGGCTCTTAAGAGTCACAGAATAAAAACAGTGTCAAACTCTAAACTCCTTTCTATCCTTTCTATCCAGTTATAAATCTGATTAGCTCTGTAAACACTGCTCATATCATTTGAGTTCTAATACTGGGCCTTGAGCCTGCTGTGTTAGCACATGTGATCCCCGCCGTGCTGTGTTTGGCACCAGGCCTGGGTACAGGGCACGAGTACAGGGCACGCCTGCTCATGTGCAGCTGACGAGTGTGAATTCACATCATGATCCTAATAAGCAAGATCACACCGTGTTCCTAATGTGCAATTACAGGGGCAGCACTGAGGCAGCACACACACACACACACACACACACACACACACACACACAGTGCCAAAGTGCAACTCCCAATGCCTCTGAGTAATTAGGCCTACTCAGCAAGTCAGAACCATGCACTTAACTTAACAGCAAAATAATTATATTCTATGAACTACTTTAGAATAACAAAACTATTTCATTGAACCGTGACGGCATCCATACTGATTAATTACACACACAGTGGCAGATTCTATCTATTCATTGTTTCATGATAAAGAAATTACCGTCACCATTGTTACAGCAGCAAAAGTTACAGCAAGATTAGAATTTAGGTGCTGAATATGTGCTGAACAGTGCTGAGGTTCTAGTGTGGTTCCTACCTGATGGGTCCGAGGTGGTTCTGAATATGTGCTGAGGTTCTAGTGTGGTTCCTACCTGATGGGTCCGAGGTGGTTCTGAATATGTGCTGGGGTTCTAGTGTGGTTCCTACCTGATGGGTCCTACCTGGTGGTTCTGAATATGTGCTGAGGTTCTAGTGTGGTTCCTACCTGATGGGTCCGAGGTGGTTCTGAATATGTGCTGAGGTTCTAGTGTGGTTCCTACCTGATGGGTCCGAGGTGGTTCTGCGGCGAGGTGCTCTTGGGTTCCGTGGTGGCCATGCTGGCCGCCCCATTGGGGGGCTGCCCGTCCCAGGACATGGTCTGCCGCTGGGCCCTGACCCCGCCCCCGTGTGGGGGCCGCTGCGTCCTCACGACCAGCTGGGGGTCGGCCCGCGGGGAGGGGGGCCCGTGCCGCTGGGACGAGGAGAGGCGCATGGGGATGTTCGCCCCCTCCATCACCGACACGGAGATCTGGGGGTCAGAACGACCTGCACGGAGGGATTGTGACAGAGTTACATGATCAGGTCAGCAGATACATCCGCCCTGTGAACATCCACTCATTCACTACATAGTGCACTACTGCTATATATCAATCACTACATAGTGCACTACTATATATCATTCACTACATAGTGCACTACTGCTATATATCAATCACTACATAGTGCACTACTATATATCATTCACTACATAGTGCACTACTGCTATATATCAATCACTACATAGTGCACTACTGCTATATATCAATCACTACATAGTGCACTACTATATATCAATCACTACACAGTGCACTACTACTATAGACCAATCACTACATAGTGCACTACTATATATCAATCACTACATAGTGCACTACTATATATCATTCACTACATAGTGCACTACTATATATCAATCACTACATAGTGCACTACTACTATAGACCAATCACTACATAGTGCACTACTATATATCAATCACTACATAGTGCACTACTACTGTATCACTACATAGTGCACTACTATATATCAATCACTACATAGTGCACTACTACTGTATCACTACATAGTGCACTACTATATATCAATCACTACATAGTGCACTACTACTGTATCACTACATAGTGCACTAATATATATCATTCACTACATAGTGCACTACTATATATCAATCACTACATAGTGCACTACTATATATCAATCACTACATAGTGCACTACTATATATCATTCACTACATAGTGCACTACTATATATCATTCACTACATAGTGCACTACTACTGTATCACTTCATAGTGCACTACTATATATCAATCACTACATAGTGCACTACTATACATCATTCACTACATAGTGCACTACTATATATCATTCACTACATAGTGCACTACTATATATCATTCACTACATAGTGCACTACTATACATCATTCACTACATAGTGCACTACTATATATCATTCACTACATAGTGCACTGCTATATATCAATCACTACATAGTGCACTACTACTGTATCACTACATAGTGCACTACTATATATCATTCACTACATAGTGCACTACTACTGTATCACATAGTGCACTACTATATATCATTCACTACATAGTGCACTGCTATACATGTACCGACTGGGCAGGTAAGATAAGGTAAAGACCATCCAAGATGTCCGACCCCTGGACCACATCAGATAGCATGTGACTCCATGGACTGACCTCTTTGGATGGACTTGGCTGGCAGTGGTGGTGGCATGGTGCCTGTGGGCGCACTGTTGGCCGGCGGGTTGCAGTACAGGAAGTCCACGTTCTCATAGGTCTTATTGGCCACGCTGGTGCTGCTGAAGTTCCAGCGCGAGGGGGAGTTTGGACTGTGGCCATTAGGGGGCAGTGGAGAGCGCAGGCCGCCCCTGGAGTGAGGGTTCACCTGAGGGCACAGAGGGAACAACCTTCTGTTACTCACTCACACTCACGCTGTTACTCACTCACACTCACACTGTTACTCACTCACACTGTTACTCACTCACACTGTTACTCACTCACACTCACACTGTTACTCACTCACACTGTTACTCACTCACACTGTTACTCACTCACACTGTTACTCACTCACACTCACACTGTTACTCACTCACACTGTTACTCACTCACACTGTTACTCACTCACACTCACACTGTTACTCACTCACACTCACGCTGTTACTCACTCACACTGTTACTCACTCACACTGTTACTCACTCACACTGTTACTCACTCACACTCACACTGTTACTCACTCACACTGTTACTCACTCACACTCACACTGTTACTCACTCACACTGTTACTCACTCACACTGTTACTCACTCACACTGTTACTCACTCACACTGTTACTCACTCACACTCACACTGTTACTCACTCACACTGTTACTCACTCACACTCACACTGTTACTCACTCACACTGTTACTCACTCACACTGTTACTCACTCACACTGTTACTCACTCACACTCACACTGTTACTCACTCACACTGTTACTCACTCACACTGTTACTCACTCACGCTGTTACTCACTCACACTCACGTTCACTCAGAACACTTCTGACACAAAACATGTTTAGGGAAGTTTAGTTTATTTCTGTAGCATCGTTCCCACACATTAGTCGTTTAGAGTTCTTCACAAAGGATCCGATAAAGGAACACAGAACAATAATACAATAACACCAGATCAATGTACCCAGCACTTTGGGAACAAATACTGAACATCTCAGTGTTATACAGGGCTATATAAAGTAGTGGCCAGTGGGGCTGTGTGTGTGTGTTGGGAGGGGGGTGCAAGGGGCGATGTGTGTGTGTGTGTGTGTGTTGGGAGGTGGGTGCAAGGGGCGATGTGTGTGTGTGTTTGTGTGTTGGGAGGGGGGTGCAAGGGGCGATGTGTGTGTGTGTGTGTGTGTGTTGGGAGGGGGGTGCAAGGGGCGATGTGTGTGTGTGGGGACTCACCCTCTCGTCCAGGTCGTCCTCGCTGTCGTACATGAGCTCCTGTGGCATCTCCCAGGTGTACTCCACGTGGATCTGAGAGTTAAACTTCCCACTGTGGGCCAGCTCCAGCTACACACACACACACACACACACACACACACACACACACACACACACACAGAGACACATTTAGTACATAAACATGCACATGTACACACACACGCATGTAGGATATATACTATATGTACACACACACACACACACACACATACACATAAGCATCATTCACATGCAGAAAAGGCTTCAGTTGTTACAGCAAAGCCCTGAGACTCTATTGGTTCTGCAGCACTAGCCCTATTGGCTAAACCTGATCACATGACTCAACGTGATCCCAATGGGCTCTTACTGCGTATGAACCCTGAGTCAGCTCAGAGGCACAGAGTTTGGTCCACTGTGCAGGCTGACCCCAGAGTTACGGTCAGAACTCCGGGGAGGTGAATAGATACAGGCCACACACACACACACACACACACACACACAGACACATACTGTAAACACACACACGCACAAATGTACACACACACACACACACACTAACACACACACACACACAAACACACACACTAACACGCACACTAACACACACACTAACACACACACTAACACACACACTAACACACAAACACACACACTAACACACACACTAACACACACACTAACACACACACTAACACACACACACACACAAACACACACACTAACACACACACTAACACACACACACACTGGCTTATCAACACAGGAGGTGTCCCAGTGGCCGGCCTCATAATGAGGGAGCTCTTCCCCGTACACACACAGGCCAGTCGTAAAGCAAGAGGGGCCGGGAACACAGGAAATTAAACTGCACTCGTCAGGACCAGCCAGGAGAGTGATGAGCACACACACACACACACACACACACACACACACACACACACACACACACACACACACACACACACAGACACACACACACACACACACACACAAATACACGTACACGCACAAATGTACACACACACATACACATACACACACACACACAATGTACACACATACACACACACACAAAGACTTATACAAGCACACATACGGGCCTAGACACAAGAATATAGACAAAGAGAATTCACATATTCAGCCACACACACACACACACACACACACACACACACACACACACACACACACACACACACACACACACACACACACACACACACACACACACACACACACAGGGCATGGTCAATTGACAGTGATTTATTTGAAAGGGGTGTTTCCTGCACAGGGTATTGTTGCTGAGGGAGCAATAAGAAAGGTCAGTCCTTCACACACACACACACACACACACAAACCCAACACACACCTGGAGGAGAGACTTACCAGTTCTATGCAGTGGGTGTGCTGTAGTCTTTTGGCCACGTCTAACGCAGTCTCACCCGACGCGTTCACTGGACACAAAACAGCCATCAGTTTGGGATGAATGTCCCATGTGTGTGTGTGTGTGTGTGTATATACTGTATATATATATATATATATATATATATATATATGTGTGTGTGTGTGTGTGTGTGTGTGTGTGTGTGTGTGTGTGTGGTACCTGTCGTGAGTACAGCCTTTCCTTTCAGAAGCAGCTTGAGACACTCAGTCTTATTGTGGAGAGCGCAGTAATGCAGAGCTGTGTTTCCCTCTACGGTCCTCTTCTCCAGACATCCACTGTACACACACACACACACACACACACACACACAGTTAACGCATAGTTAGTTATATTAGAACACACTCAACATGCATGTCTCACACTCAGAAATACATACATATATAGTGTATTGGCCCTAAAACACACACACACACCAACATGCCCCACACACACACAGAGACACACACACACACACAGACACAAACAGAGACACACACACACACAGACACAGACACAGACACAGACACAGACACAGACACACAGACACAGACACACACACACACACACACACACACACACACACACACACACACACACACACACACACACACACACACACACACACACACACACAGCTTCTCTAAAGATCATGCACTCTGAGTAGTTGAAACATAAACACAGTATACAGGCCGGGTTCCACTAGAGTCTATAATGCGAGACAGGGGAGCGTTATGAGGTCACCCCAGTAGAGAGATGTGTGTGTGTGTGTGTGTGTGTGTGTGTGAGTGTGTGTGTGTGTGAGTGTGTGTGTGAGTGTGTGTGAGTGTGAGTCAGTGTGTGAGTGTGTGTGTGTGTGTGTGTCTGTGAGCGTGTGTGAGTGTCTGTGAGTGTGAGTCTGTGTGAGTGTGTGTGTGTATGTGTGTGTGTGTGTGTGTGTGTGTGTGTGTGTGTGTGTGTGTGTGTGTGTGTGTGAGTGTGTGTGTGTGTGTGTGCGAGCCTGAGTTAGTTCAGGTGCAGTGAGGCCCTGGACTCTAATGGGGAGTCGTGTTACAGAGCTGAGCCTGGGTAATATAAGGACATGGAGTAGAACAGGGTGGATGGGAATATGGAGGACAGAAAGAGAGACACAAGGACACAAGGACACAAGGATACAAGGATACAAGGACACAAGGATACAAGGACACAAGGATACAAGGATACAAGGACACAAGGACACAAGGATACATGGACACCCACCTGTTCTGGGTGAGGACACAAGGATACAAGGACACAAGGACACAAGGATACATGGACACAAGGACACCCACCTGTTCTGAGTCAGGAAGTCCACCAGAGCCAGAGAACTCCGGTCTGCCATCCTCACCGCCAGATGAAGAGCCGTTTCTCTCAGGTCCTAAGAGAGAGAGGGAGAGAGAGAGAGAGAGAGAGAGAGAGAGAGAGGGAGGGAGGGAGAGAGAGAGTAAATAAACTACATTGAATCTTATGTGCACAAAACAAAAGCACTCATCACACACAAACAAAGCCAGAGACTAGCGCTAGCACTAGCTTCAGACTGCGCTGCCAGCTGAGCGCTTTAGTGCTCTCATGTGTTTATAAAACATTCTCTTCCTTGTTTGGTGAAGACATTTCTCCTAATAGTCAACAGATTTCTCAATAGTCTCCAAAAACAAATTACAATCAAATGTGCAAACTGGACCCTCTGCATTCCCTTTGAGGAGAGGAAACTTAGATTGAATGTGTATGTGTGGAGTTCAACAGTGAATTCATCTACAGAGGGAGGGAGAGAGAGAGAGGACAGAATGTGGAGAGAGGGATGAAGGGAGAAGGAGAGAGAGAGGGAAAGAGAGAGAGAGGGAAAGAAAGGTACAGAGAGAGAGAGGGAAAGAGAGGACATAATGTGGAGAGAAGGATGAAGGGAGAAGGAGAGAGAGAGGGAAAGAGAGGTACAGAGAGAGAGAGAGAGGGAAAGAGAGGACAGAGAGAGGAGAGAGGGATGAAGGGAGAAGGAGAGATGAGAGGGATGAAAGTGAACAAACACAGTTGGCCCGGTAAGACTGAGCACGTGCGAGCGCTGGTCTGCTGAAAATTACACTCTTCCTGAAACAATCCCATAAGCCCCCACTCAAGACATGGGCTTGGACACACACACACAAACACACACACGACTTTGGCTTTGACTTACAACCTGAAATAATATACTGGCTCTGACCAGACTCATGCGGACAAAATACCCCCCCCCCCCGCCCCTCTCTCATACACATGCATACAAACACACACATACACATGCATACACACACACACATGCATACACACATGCACACACATGCATACACACACACACACACACACACACACACACACACACGCGCACACACACATGCGCATACACACACACAGCCAGCGTGCAGCTGAGCACACACACACACATGCATATACACACATGCATACACACACACACAGGCAGCATGCAGCTGAGCACACACACACACACACACACACACACACAGGCAGCGTGCAGCTGAGCACACACACACACACACACACACACACACACACACACACACACACACACACACACACAGGCAGCGTGCAGCTGAGCACACACACACACACACACACACACACACACACACAGGCAGCATGCAGCTGAGCACACACACACACACACACACAGGCAGCGTGCAGCTGAAGCAGGGGGGTTTGCTCATGTTATGTGGATTCTGTCCATGATACCTCCTGAGGAGGCGGCCAGGGGGAGATTTAATTTGAGGAGGAGGGGTGGCAGGACATGTAATGTGTGTGTGTGTGTGTGTGTGTGTGTGTGTGTGTGTGTGTGTGGCGTGGAGAGCAGGACCAACTGACCAGAGAGAGGGAGCAAAAGAACGTAAAAGATGTGTCTGTATGTGTGTGTGTGTGTGTGTGTGTGTGTGTGTGTGTGTTGGCCTGTGTTTGAGCCTGTCTCTGTGTGTAAGTGTGTCTGTATGTGTGTGTGTGTGTGTGTGTGTGTGTGTGTGTGTGTGTGTGTGTGTGTGTTGGCCTGTGTTTGAGCCTGTCTCTGTGTGTAAGTGTGTCTGTATGTGTGTGTGTGTGTGTGTGTGTGTGTGTGTGTGTGTGTGTGTGTGTGTGTGTTGGCCTGTGTTTGAGCCTGTCTCTGTGTGTAAGTGTGTCTGTATGTGTGTGTGTGTGTGTGTGTGTGTGTGTGTGTGTGTGTGTGTGTGTGTGTGTACTGTATTGTGTGATGCTTAGCTGGGAGGAGGGAGATGGGCTGGAGGTCTATGAGCTCACACTTAAAAACACCAGCACTAATTAAAAAGCACTGCCCTGGTCCTGTTTACATAGCACACACACACACACACACACACATCTGAGGCCACATGGGAGACACACACATAAAATACCCATATAGAGTGAGATGGAGACTCACAAACACCCCCCCCCACACACACACACACCCGGCAAGAACTCTGTCTGTCTGCCTTATATACACCAACATCCAGTTACAGACACATAATTACACACACACACCCAGCAGGAGACTCCCTGTCTCATACATACACACACACACACACACACACACACACACACACACACACACACACACACACACACACACACACAGCATTCTCCTTTGGCCCCATAGGAAGACTCTCCCTAACACAAACACAAACACACCCACCCCCGAAGCCACTGCAGGACCATAAGTCACACACACACACACACACACACGCCTTCATCAATCTCATCATTTCAGCGTTGACTTCACAAACCATCGAGTGACTTCATGGGATGAGATCACTTTAGTGTAAAAACAAAGTCAAGTAGGGAGGACAGGCTCAGGCATTTATGATCTATTGTGAGCCAAAATCAAAGCCCAAGTCAAAGTGAACTATTGTCCTTCCACCCTTACAGCCAGGAGTGCACTGCTCAACGGAACTCTGCTTCTCCAGGCTCAGTGTCAAAATAAAAGTCAAGCGCAGGTAAGACAATAACAGGTAGACACAACAGACAAAAAAGACCTACAGACTACAGACAAGCCTACAGACAAGCCTACAGACATGCCTACAGACAAGCCTACAAACAAGCCTACAGACAAGCCTACCCTACAGACAAGCCTACAGACATACCTACAGACAAGCCTACAGACAAGCCTACAGACAACCCTACAGACAAGACTACAGACAAAATAAAGGGTCAAGTCATAAGCCTACAGACAAAATATAGGTGCATTCATAGATAAACACACTCTCCCTCACACACACACACCCTCACACTGACACTCACCCTCACCCTCACACTGACACTGACTTCCACACTCACCCCCTCACACACACACACACACAGTCTCACCTGTCCCTCGGGCAGTGCGGTGGGTTTGGCCAGGTCCTCCCCCTCGGCATAGAGCTGCAGGAGGGCGGTGAGGTCGCGCGTCTTCACCGTGTCGTGGACGCGGTACGGGTCCGGCTCCGAGTCGTCCTTCCGCAGCACGTAGCGCCGCTCGGCGTACTTGGCCACGATGTACTCCTTTCTGGCCGTCCTGGACACGGCACACACACGGGACACATTACACACACACACACACACACACACAGTCCTGGACACGGGACACACACATGGGACACATGGGACACATTACACTCCAATATGCACACACACACACACACACACACACACACACACACAGGACACACACACACACACACACACACACAGGACACACACACACACACACACGGGACACATTACACACACACACACACACAGTCCTGGACACGGGACACACACATGGGACACATGGGACACATTACACTCCAATATGCACACACACACACGACACACTTGGGACACATGAGACACATTATACTCCAATATGCACACACACACACACACACACACACACACACACACACACACACACACACACACACACACACACACACACACACACACACACACACACACACACACACACACACACACTCCTGTACACATGGGTAATATTAAGAGCAGTCTCACACACAAAAATCTCATTAAAACACATGGACACACACACACATGAATCATATAAAATGACACACACAGATGCTCCCTCACAGATATAAAACAAACACAAATGGTATTGCAGATGTACACACAGACAGGGTGAGGCTACAATCCAAGACTGTTGCAGCAACCAGCGTCAGTAGCAGCACTTCCATCATATGCTTTGACAGAGATGATTCTTATTCCATTTTTATGGGCTAACGTCATGCACTGCCAAACTGAAGTGTGGTTGTGTTGTGTTGCATTGTTTACGGCAAAGAGTAAAGAAATGTTCCACTTTTCAAGCAGTAAGATAAGTGGCAACCAGTCAATATGCTGCTGGCTCTCAACTTAAACCAAAATGGCAGACCATGTTTAGAAGACGCTCTGAGCTGCTGGCTTTTGCAGATAACTAACTATTCCCCACTGCCAGCTAACAGAGGAGACTGCTGTTGATCTCACTACAATGCTGTCTGTCTGTCTGTTGATCTCACTACAATGCTGTCTGTCTGTCTGTTGATCTCACTACAATGCTGTCTGTCTGTCTGTTGATCTCACTACAATGCATAAACACCTGTCTGTCTGTCTGTTGATCTCACTACAATGCTGTCTGTCTGTCTGTTGATCTCACTACAATGCATAAACACCTGTCTGTCTGTCTGTCTGTTGATCTCACTACAATGCTGTCTGTCTGTCTGTCTGTCTGTTGATCTCACTACAATGCTGTCTGTCTGTCTGTCTGTCTGTTGATCTCACTACAATAAGTATAAACATATAACTAAACTCCACTGTACAATAAAGACAGTAGATAAGAAAGATAAGAAAACTAACAAAACTAAATACACTATATAAATTAAATTAAGAAAGTCCAATGTGCTTGAGGGTGATCAAGCATAAGATGCTTGTAGTGACAGGGCCGGGTAAGGTGCTAAAGGGAGTGAGTGTCATAGTGAAGGTGTAAAAGTAGTCCAACCATAGTCCTTTAGTTATGTGTGCATGGCAACATTAGTCCAACAGTGCAACAGTGCAAGAGTAAGGTCTAGAGACCAGCATAAATAATATGGACAAATAGGAGAGTAAAGTATAATGTAGACAAGGTAAAATAAAAAACTATTTCAGTGCAAGAGCAGGTTGAGGTAATAGGGTTATAGCCATTCATTCATTCAGTATTGTAGCAGAAGCCTGACCGCAGCCATTGATCATGTGTGCTAATATAGCATGAAAAACAGTGTAGCAGTAAAACAGTAGTGAAAAACATTAGGCTGTGTACATTAGTAAAACAGTAGAAAACAGTAGTAAAAAGTAGTAAAGCAGTAGTGGGCAGTCAGTACTCAAACATGGAGAGGGTGGAGAGGCAGACAGACTAAGCAGAGAAGTCTAGCTCTCCTCTTCTAGCTCCATTTCAATCCAAAAGACAAAAAAATAAAGAGAAGGTCAGCAAATGAAAGTTAATAAAAACTTCAAGCAAAGACGCATAAACGCTTCCGATGGTGTCACATATGGCTGTTTTATTGGTCTTTCTTCAGATGTCCTGACAAACACTGACGTAAGCCCAAATGACCAGACGTCATTGCTGAGCGTTTAAAGGGTGGATGTCACATCTTCATGCACAGTCCTCAGAAGGATGGCAGGACATTACACACACTTTAGAGACGCATGGCTGCACATGGCCACTAGGGGGCAGGCCACCCCCCAGCAGGAACACCTCTGACCCGCCCTTCAGGAACCACCAGAACTTTCAGATGAACACACACCCAACACACTTCACCCAACACACACCCAACACATATCCAACACATATCCAACACACACCCAACACACTTGACCCAACACACACCCAACACATATCCAACACACACCCAACACACACCCAACACACTTGACCCAACACACACCCAACACATATCCAACACATATCCAACACACACCCAACACACACCCAACACACTTGACCCAACACACACCCAACACATATCCAACACATATCCAACACACACCCAACACACACCCAACACACACCCAACACACTTCACCCAACACACACTTCACCCAACACACACTTCACCCAACACACACCCAACACACTTCACCCAACACACACCCAACACACATCCAACACACACCCAACCCTTAGTCAACACCCCCCCCCCCGGTCCCTTTAGAAAACTCTGTGTCTAGATGTGTCTCTTTCCTGCTGAGAAAATACCAGAACTTACCAGATGAATTCAGTCAAGACAAAAGAGAAAGAGATCAGTGACCACAACAAGCAGAACTGGGTTGACCAGTCCTCATGACTCATGACCAGTCCTCATGACTCAAGCAACATGTCATGTCTAGACTACTAAAGAGAGATCAAGCTCACCAGCGGCATACGTCAGCTTGAGATTTTGGACTTCCTTTAGAAGATTCCTGACCTGAGATTAGTATCTTTCCCTCTGAGAACTACCAGAACTTTCCAGAACTAAACCACTGAACCTCTGAGGAACTACCAGAACTTTCCAGAACTAAACCTCTGAACCTCTGAGGAACTACCAGAACTTTCCAGAACTAAACCACTGAACCTCTAAGGAACTACCAGAACTTTCCCGAACTAAACCACTGAACCTCTGAGGAACTACCAGAACTTTCCCGAACTAAACCGCTGAAGAGAGGAATGAAGGAGAGCAGCAACCACAGCAAGCAGAAGCTTATCGTCCAGTTCCCGCCACTCAACCAAAGCTGTAGCATGTCACGTCTAGAGAACCAATCGAGAGCTAGAGCCAAGCATCGGCATCGGAGTACATCAGGGTGCTATTTTGGGTAAGAGACCAATGACCACAGCAAGACCGTGAAATGTACCCACAATGCCCTGAGCACTTACATGTCGCTTCGAGGAACAGGCTTCACCGTGTCATTGGGCAGATTGACCTCCATGATGTCATTGAACCTCGTGTTCCCAATGCTTACTGCTAGCTGTAGGAAACACACAAAAACACACACACAAACACACACACACACACAACTGTTAGGTCAGTTATGTGTTCTCCACATTCTCCACTTCTACACACTGTCAAACTCTGCGCCCCCATCAGGTCAGTTGTGTGTTTAGCTCTATTGCATATAGATGACTCTAGAATTGAGATGAAAGGTCAAGAGGTCAATACCAGGAGTTCGGAGGTGCTGAGCACGTCCAGGGTGAGCGACTGGATGCGGGAGTAGTGCACCCCCAGCTCCCGGTGGATTCCGGAACATTCTATGCAGGTGAGGATGCCTAGGTTTGTGGAGAGCCAGGTGGGATCTGACCACGACAGGAGAGGGACACAGACGCACCAGGTTCAGATTTCACCCTCAATGGACGAGGGAAGCAGCAACAGCAACAGCAACAGCAACAGCAACAGCAACAGCAGCAGCAGCAGCAGCAACAGCAGCAGCAGCTGTGTGTGTGTGTGTGTGTGTGTGTGTGTGTGTGTTACCTGGTGCTCCGCAGTCACAGCAGGCCTCGTTGCCGGGCATGTTGCGCAGGCCTGAGATGACCGCTCTGGAGAGCTCCTGGAGACCACTGTCCTGCTGGTCACTACCTAGAGCCGCGTTCAACGCCTCCTCTTTACTGTTCTGGAGTACCGACACCCAGCTGTGAACACGCACACACACACACACACACACCCCCACACACACACACACACACCCCCACACACACACACACACACACACACACACACACACACACACACACACACACACACACACACACACACACACACACACACACACACACAGATGAGCATGTGCCCACACACACAGACATGTATGTACACAGATCCAAACACACAGTATAAACACATAATGCTAAGTGTCAGGCCATGTGGGGGCCTAGATCTTCACTAGCGGTCCTTTTAAACGGTTCTAAATAGTGTGCATTGTAGCGGTTCTTTTTAAATGGTTCTAAATAGTGTGCATTCTATTCTAGCTGTCCTTTTAAACGGTTCTAAATAGGGTGCATTCTAGCTGTCCTTTTAAACGGTTCTAAATAGGGTGCATTCTAGCGGTCCTTTTAAACGGTTCTAAATAGTGTGCACTCTAGCTGTCCTTTTAAATGGTTCTAAATAGTGTGCATTCTATTCTAGCTGTCCTTTTAAACGGTTCTAAATAGTGTGCATTCTAGCTGTCCTTTTAAACAGTTCTAAATAGTGTGCATTCTAGCGGTCCTTTTAAACGGTTCTAAATAGTGTGCATTCTAGCGGTCCTTTTAAACGGTTCTAAATAGTGTGCATTCTAGCAGTCCTTTTAAACAGTTCTAAATAGTGTGCATTCTAGCAGTCCTTTTAAACAGTTCTAAATAGTGTGCATTCTAGCGGTCCTTTTAAACAGTTCTAAATAGTGTGCATTCTAGCAGTCCTTTTAAACAGTTCTAAATAGTGTGCATTCTAGCGGTCCTTTTAAACAGTTCTAAATAGTGTGCATTCTAAAG
>NW_027468663.1:55006579-55009079 GCF_046254945.1 Alosa pseudoharengus | reverse complement strand
ACGCACACACACGCGCGCATGCACACACGCACACACACGCGCGCATGCACACACACACACACACACACACACAGGGCACACACACACACAAACACAAATCTTTAGGTTTCAGTTCTGACGCAAAGATGGGAGATTTACCGTGTGCACAGACGTGGCCAACTTCTCCACAAAGGGACTGAGGTTCTCTGCAGCTTTCAAACCGTCCTGGAAAAACCTGCAGTGAGATCACACACACACACACACAACAAAACTGATTTCTCCACTTAAGCCACAATACTGCTGAACTCCAGGCCGCCTCAGACAGACTCAAAGGAGATTATGGGCCATGCCTCACCAATGGGCTAGAAATGCAGTGGACTCAAAGGAGATTATGGGCCATGCCTCAACAATGGGCTATAAATGCAGTGGACTCATTGTCAAAAAATGTTCAACAGTTATTGTTGCGTGCGGGAGCTGAGATATGTCTAACATAACTCCTTTGTGCTCCGCAGCTAAATCTAGAGGCAAGGAAAAGTCAGAGTGAATGTTGGCAAAAAGGATTTCCGCAGAACTTTCCATAAACTGTTCCGTGCACTTATGAAAAGGAATTCTTCAGCCTGCCACAGCAGCAGAGCAGTTCTGCAGAAAAAAAGATTCTTCGTCTTCGTAGAATTATTCAAATTCAAAAAGACTCCATGACCCCATACAAGTTTTATGACGAAAACAACCTCTACATTAGAACAGTCATGTCTAACATGTAAACACACACATACAGACATAGACACACACAGACATATACACATGTCCATGCACGCATACACACATAAACACACACAAACACACATATACATATATACATACACACATGCTTGCACACCCACACTCAAACAAACACACACACACACACAGTAAGGGTGAAGGGGCTACTCACGTGAGCTGTGCCTGGAAGTACTTGATGAGGCTCTGCAAGAGATCTGGTCCCTGGCGGATCTTGAGCTCCTGGATCTTCAGTAAGTACTGTGGAGACCACAGGAGACAGAGCGGAGATTAGGAGTTAGGGTCAGCAGGACACAGAGCGGGGATTAGGGGTTAGGGTCAGCAGGAGACAGAGCGGGGATTAGGGGTTAGGGTTAGCAGGAAACAGATCGGGGATTAGAGGTTAGGGTCAGCAGGAAACAGAGCGGGGATTAGAGGTTAGGGTCAGCAGGAGACAGAGCGGGGATTAGGGGTTAGGGTCAGCAGGAGACAGAGCGGAGATTAGGAGTTAGGGTTAGGGTCAGCAGGAAACAGAGCGGGGATTAGGAGTTAGGGTTAGGGTCAGCAGGAGACAGAGCGGAGATTAGGAGTTAGGGTTAGGGTCAGCAGGAGACAGAGCGGAGATTAGGAGTTAGGGTTAGCAGGAGAAAGAGCGGGGATTAGGAGTTAGGGTCAGCAGGAAACAGATCGGGGATTAGGGGTTAGGGTCAGCAGGACACAGAGCGGGGATTAGGGGTTAGGGTTAGCAGGAGACAGAGCGGGGATTAGGAGTTAGGGTTAGGGTCAGCAGGAAACAGAGCGGGGATTAGGGGTTAGGGTCAGCAGGAAACAGATCGGGGATTAGGGGTTAGGGTCAGCAGGACACAGAGCGGGGATTAGGGGTTAGGGTCAGCAGGAAACAGAGCGGGGATTAGGGGTTAGGGTGAGCAGGAGACAGAGCGGGGATTAGGGGTTAGGGTGAGCAGGAGACAGAGCGGGGATTAGGGGTTAGGGTGAGCAGGAGACAGAGTTAGGGTCAGCAGGACACAGAGCGGGGATTAGGGGTTAGGGTGAGCAGGAGACAGAGCGGGGATTAGGGGTTAGGGGGAGCAGGAGACAGAGCGGGGATTAGGGGTTAGGGTCAGCAGGACACAGAGCGGGGATTAGGGGTTAGGGTTAGCAGGAGACAGAGCGGGGATTAGGGGTTAGGGTCAGCAGGACACAGAGCGGGGATTAGGGGTTAGGGTTAGCAGGAGACAGAGCGGGGATTAGGGGTTAGGGTGAGCAGGAGACAGAGCGGGGATTAGGGGAGGCCTGGACGCGCGCAGGGTCAGCAGGGAACAGGGTGAATCCTGGGTCATCAGTGGACACTCAAGACAAACAAGAAGCCGCTCAAGTCCAGCCTGTGGCCATTTCTCCAGCCTGCTCCTCTTCACTCATTTGCTTCCTGTCACATTTCCATCAACAATAACAGTGTGTGTGAGTGTGTGTGTGTGTTCTTCCTGTCACATTTCCATGCTGTTAACAATAACAAGTCTAAGAAGTCCAAAAACCCCAGAAAGACTCCACAAAGACAGGGCTGGCCCAAGGGAGGATGAGGTTAGCTGAAGCTCTTGTCCAGATTTGGTCAGCTAATGACAAATGAAGTGGGAATGGCGGCAGGGAGACAGAGACGTCTTCTTCTTATTGAATGAAAGAGTGTTTCCCTCCATTTGTGCAGCATTTGTGTCTATGCTGACTGCAGGTCTGCAGGGCTCTGACCTGCACGTAAATTAGCCTGATCCCT
>NW_027468663.1:55000644-55003880 GCF_046254945.1 Alosa pseudoharengus | reverse complement strand
TAGAGAGATACACACACACACACACACACACACACACACACACAGGTCACAAACACACACACACACCTAACACACAAAGGTCATGAAGACACACACAAAACAAAGAGCCACTCTCTCTCTCTCTCTCTCTCTCACACACACACACACACACACTAACCTCACACATCTGCAGCTGAAAGGTCCTCCTCTCTCTCTCCATGTCCTCAGTGAGTTCCGCCTCCAGCCTGATCAGACCCGTCTGTTTCTGCTTCTCTCTGCGCTCCCTCTCCAGCTTCCCCCTGCACACACACACACATGTGGCATTAGAAACACACACACACACACACACACACACACACACACACACACACGTGCCATTAGAAACCCACCCACACACACACTCCATTAGAAACACACACACACACACACACACACACACACACACACACACACACACACACACACACACACACACACACACACACACACATACTTTCAATTCTTCAAGATTTGGAACTCTTGTGGATCTGGTGGATCATAACCAGTGACAAAATTGTGTCTTGCTAGATATTAGGCTTTGTGTAATAAATGTTTGTTTGATGTATGGTGTATATTAGGCTTTGTGTAATATATGTTTGTTTGATGTATGGTGTATATTAGGCTTTGTGTAATAAATGTTTGTTTGATGTTATGGTTATGGTTATGGTTATGGATTTAGCAGACGCCTTTGTCCAAAGCGACATATAAATACAAAACAACATAATAATATTTAAAAATGAACAGGGAACAGATTAAAATCTAGGTCAAATATAGTAAGGAGAATAGTTGTAGTACACAATAATATCAATTCAATCAATAGCCTAATAAAAAAGCAATGTAAAAAAGGGGAAAGGCAATAATAAAAACAATAATGTCAATTCAATCAATAATATAAAACAATAACATGCTAAGACTACATTAAGGAGAATATCAATAATAAACAATAATGTCAAATTAATTAACAGCCCAATTAAAATAAAACAACATTATATAAACCATAACACATAAGCGCTTAAACAACTAAGTATATGTTGAATAGGAATGTCTTTAGACCCCTCTTAAACGACCCAAAACTACCACAGGAACGGAGACCACTGGGCAGTTCATTCCACCAACATGGAACCACTGAAGAAAAGAGTCTGGAATTAGACCCAGTTTTTATGACTGGTCGACACAACATACGCTCACCAGAAGACCGCAGTGGGCGGTTGGGGATGTAAGGCTTGATTATTGAATTAAAATAACTAGGAGCAGATCTAGTTAGTGTCCTATAGGCCAAAGTGAGAGATTTAAATTTAATTCTGGCTACTATAGGGAGCCAATGGAGAGTAACTAGGAGAGGAGTTACATGTGTCCTCTTTGGCTGATTGAAGACCAGGCGTGCTCCAGCATTTTGAATCAGCTGTAATGATCTTGTTACACAAGCGGGTAAGCCAGCTAACAGTGAATTACAATAGTCCAGCTTAGAGATGACCATGGTCTGAACAAGAAGTTGTGTGGAATCTTGTGTCAGATAAGGTCTGATCTTCCTAATGTTGTAAAGCATAAACCGGCATGATTTTGCAATAGAAGCTATATGCTCAGAGAAGTTAAGTCGGTCATCAATTACAACGCCCAAGTTTCGTGCCGATCTAGTTGGGGTCAGTGAAGTTGAGTCAAGCTGGATGTTAATCTGTTGGGGAATAGCTGTTTTAGCTGGAAACACCAAAAACTCTGTTTTTGAGAGATTAAGCTGAAGGTGCCGATCTTTCATCCAGGCTGAAATATCCTTAAGGCATGCAGAAATCCGGTGGGAAACACTAGAGTCATCAGGTGGGAAAGACAGGTAAAGTTGAGTGTCGTCTGCATAACAGTGATGGTCAAATCCATGGGAGCGAATAGTATCACCTAAGGAAGTGGTGTAAATAGAGAAAAGCAAGGGTCCTAATACTGATCCCTGAGGCACACCTGTGGTGAGGGCATGAGACTTAGATACTTGTCCCTGCCAAGACACGTTGAAAGAACGCCCTTTAAGGTAAGATTCAAACCAGTCAAGAGCTTTTCCAGAAATTCCCAGTTCAGATAGTATAGATAGGAGAATGTCATGGTTAACAGTATCAAAGGCTGCAGATAAATCTAGTAGAATTAATACTGATGACTGAGCAGAGGACTTAGCTACTCTCAATGCTTCAGTCACAGACAGAAGAGCAGTTTCAGTAGAATGACCACTCTTGAAACCAGACTGCATAGGGTCTAGTAGATTATTCTGATGAAGAAAGTCACAAACTTGCTTGAAGACCACTTTCTCCAAAACCTTTGACAAGAAAGGAAGAAGGGAGACAGGTCTGTAGTTCTTCACCTCAGTTGGATTAAGTGTACTTTTCTTTAGCAGAGGTGTAACCCTAGCCTGTTTAAAAGAGTAAGGAACTATTCCAGAACTGAGTGAAGCATTAAATACATGTGTGACTGCTGGTAGAACAGCGGGTGAGATAGACTGTAGAAGAGTGGACGGGACAGGATCTAATGGGCATGTTGTTGGACGACATCGCTGAAGCAATTGAGAGACTGCTTCCTCATCAAGAGGAGAGAAAGAGTCAAATGATGGGGTCATACTAACACAAGGCAAAGCCCTCCTTATAGGAGCATCAAACTGAGCACTTATTTTAGCAACTTTTTCAGTGAAAAATGTTGCAAAGTCATTTGCTGACAGTGAAGTAGTTGATGGTGGTGGTGGAGGATTGAGGAGAGATTTGAAAGTAGAAAAAAGTTGTCTACTGTCAGTGGCGCTCTCAATCTTGCTTTGATAGAATGCCTTTTTTGCAAGTGTAACAGTGGATGAAAAGGATGACAGCAAAGACTGGTAGTTACTAAGATCGATCATTTTCATCTCTGGATTTACGCCATTTCCTCTCAGCAGCTCTAAGTTCCTTTCGTACTGAGACTATACTGTTCGTCAGCCATGGATGGCGAGGTTTAGAACGAGTAGGTCTACATGTATGGTGATGTATGATGTATGGTGTATATTAGGCTTTGTGTAATATATGTTTTGTTTGATGTATGCTGTATATTAGGCTTTGTGTTATATATGTTTTGTTTGATGTATGCTGTATATTAGGCTTTGTATAATATGTTTGTTTGATGTATGCTGTATAACTGTATATAAAACAGGGGAATTCTGTGGACCACAACCAGTACCAAGTGTGCCTGGCTAGATAACACTGATTCAGATGCAGTGCTTT